>NC_064812.1:76460162-76760162 GCF_023721935.1 Panthera uncia
ATTAATTATTCTATATATTATGTATATATAAATTAATTATATATTAATTATTCTATATATTATGTATATAATTAATTAGTATATATTACTAATATATATATATTAGTATATACAGTATTATATATATACTGTATATATATGTGTGTGTGTGTATATATATATACAGTATTATATATATACTGTATATATATGTGTGTGTGTGTGTATATATATATATATATATATATACACTAAGATATATACACTAAGAATTGACCCAAAAAAATCAGAAACTATGAGCCTGATTCCAAAAGAAAATGAGGGTAGAAAGAAAAAGAAAAGAACAGAAAAGTAAAGAAAAGAAAGCAAACAAAAACAAAACCCAAAACGTTTGTCTGCTGGTGCCTGGGACAGGTGGCTGTGCTGGTCTGGAGGAGGGCCCGTCTGGTTGGGTCAGTGTCAGTCCCATCCGGGTACAGAAGCAGTTGCCAGGCACAGAGGGGCGGGGTTTGGTGTAAGTCCCGCCTCCACTGGGGGTCGCCGTGCTGCTCTCCGAAGCCCCACGGGTTGTTGATGGGGAGAAAAAGGGCGACGCCCCACTCTCCTCCCCAGGACCGGATGCCTCCTACCGGCTGTTCAGGCCGCCCTCACGGAATCGAGAGGGCGGTGAGCACGTCGTGCCGTACGGCCTCCGGGGCCTCCTAGGCGATCGGTTGGGCTGGGGTTCAAAACCCAATGTCTTAAAGGATCCTGCAGCGCGCAGACCCTGTTCTGGCGTAGCGCCGCCGCTCTGCCATGCCGGTAAGAGGCCTTTGGCTCGCACCTGCAGGGTCTTCTGTCCTCGGAGAGGCAATGAACCCTCTTCCCAAAGTACTCAAGGAAGGGGACTGTTTTCTCCCCGTGCGCCCCTGAGATCCCTCCAGCACCCCGACCGGCTCCTTCCTCCCAGGGGCGTGCCTACGGCTCCCGCCTTGCTCCTGAGAAAGTCCCGCACTTCTGCATCTCCAAGTTGCATCACCTAAGGCTGTTCACGAAATGGCAACTGGCCATTCGTTTATCATTATAAACGAATAATAATGTTTATCATTATAAACAAGAAGTTGTTTATAATGATAGAGGTGGCACATAAAGGTAAAGGATGAGTTGTTTCCTAAAATCAGAAAAGTAAGAAAATTATCCTCTAAGAGTGAAGCTATAAAATTCACATAACAGGACCATGGGAAGCAATTGCAATCGAGCAGTTGCCTCCAAAAGAGACAATGACTCTTGGGCCTGCACAATTTTAAAAAATACTGATGCTTAAAATTGTTTTATTGTATGTAAAAACATACACAAAATGAGAGGAAAAAGTGTAATGCATACCCCTACATCCACGACCTAAAATCAATAATTATCAAGATTTTGCACCTATTTTCTTCACCTATCCCTCTTTATTTCCCCTCTGTGAAATAGTTTAAATAAATCCCATTGCTACAGCACAATCCCCCTAAATACCTCAATATGCATCTCTAGCAATTATAGACATTTTCTTATTTATTTAGTGATTAATGTCAGCTCCCACTCTTAGCAACCTCAAAAAGAAAGGATTATTATATTTATTTTCACAGATGAGGAAAGAGGCTTAAAGAGTTCTTTTTTTTTTCAGCCACTTAACAAATATTTATTGATTGTATAAACGTGTTAATTCTAGGCTCCTGGATTGGGGTACCCCGTGACAGGACGAGCAAGCTGCCTGTCCTTGTGGAGATTACTTTCTAGTGAGGAGACTTAACACACACACACAAACAAATAATAAAAAAGGTCTTTACTGGGTGTGAAGAGTGCCATTTGAGGATTAAACAGAGTGGTGGGCTGGGGTAGGTCTTCTTGGGGAAGATGGCACGTGAATCGAGGTCTGCAGAATGAGCATTAACTAATGCTCGAAAATAGGAAAATCACTCCAGGTAGAGGGGACAGTAACTATAAGGCTGTGAAGTGGGGAAGAGCTTATTGAGTCTGAGGTACAGAGAAGGGCTCAGAACGGCCAGAGCTTGATAAAGGGGACGTTGGTAAGAGAGGAGATCAGCGAGGGAGGCAGCATATGCACCCACAGCCCTTGGTGGAGTTTGGATTTTGTTCGAAGAGAAGTAGAAATCTATTAGAAAGAGTTAAACCCAAAGGGTGACAGTATCTGATTTAGATTTTGAAAGATCGTTCTTGTAGTGACATGGAGAAGGGGTCGGACTGGGGTGTGAGTGGAGGAAGGAAACTCAACCGAAGTTGTCCACAATTATCTAAAGATGGCACGTAGGAGTAGTCGGTAGACCCGGGGTGCGCTCTGGAGGGAGGAGGGGCAGAACTTGCTCCCGGGTTTGGTGCAAGTGGTGCTGCCCAATGTCAACCAACCTAAGAGGTAGAGCCAGGATTTGGGAGTTGGGCTGCACCTGCCAGCATCACGGTGAAGGTTAAGAACATGCATTTTGACCCAGACAACCTGGGTTTGAGCCCTGCTCTGCCCCTCACATTTTCTCCTCAATAAAATGAGGTAATAACAGAACCTATTTCATGACATTGGTGGGAAGAATGTATGAGTTGGTATATGATCCTTCAAAGTAGACCGATGCATTCAGAATTAATATCATTGGTAATTGGCTAAAGGATACTAATATATCCACATCAGAGGAGTGATACTATATCCAAATAACTTTTGAGAAAGCGGATCCTTGCACATGACAGGACACTCTCTCACCAGGTCACCAACGTATCTCATTTATTTACATAAGGTTCTGTTAAGTGAAGCCAGAAAAATGTTATTTTGGGTGGCAACTCTACGGGAAGATATAGATCTTAGATTAATACAGAGTTGTTTTAAAAATGACAATATAAAGTAAATGTCATACTATAAAGTTGGAAGATAGAACATCTAAAATGTATTTCTTTTCACACTTCTGGAACTCCGTTCTAAGCTATAGGCAATTCAGATCAATTTTAAAAGTCAGTCGTGGGTTAAAAGTGGCTGAATGTTGAGTGACTGTTCAAGAGACCAGATGTCACATTTGTGTTGGGTGCAAGCCTCAAAGGGGACATTAGCTGGCTTTGTGTCTTAATACTACAGGTCTTTGGCTATTTCCAAGCGGTGCACAATGTTTGGATAAAGGGTGTTGAATTTAGACAGTCATTCACATGTTTTGTCTACATCCTGTCAAACATCCAGATGCCTGTACGCAAATAGATATCTCAGGGAATTATTCTGTTTTCATCTAAATATTTGGCATCACGTAGTCTCAACTTAGCAGTCTCTCAAAAAGGCATGCCTTCATTCAGAATTTTATACTCTACAATTCTGTCACCTTACGACAGCACTCCCCCTGTTCTGGAGTTGCAGTGAGCTGAAAGTGACATTGATCTGATGTAATATACGATCCCCAGACATCTCGAGAGGCTGATGATAGCTAACACGATTCAATTCAGAGTTCCGTCATGTCATGGAGCTATGTGTTTTTGAAAAGAAAAGGCTTAAAGAATATTCTCCGCCATAGCTTGTAAAGAAGATCTAAACAGGTAGGTGCATCTTTTCCCATGAGAGTCGTCACATCAGTAAACAAAGTGATATTGGCTCTACAGTACCTTCGATAAAATGGGTTTAACCAACGTGAAAGACAGTAACATTTTCTAATTGTGGTGTGAGAAGGAAATCGGTGTTATTTATTATTTGTAATTGTCGTCATTTGTTATTTTTTCTCAAAAAGGTCTTTTGAAAATCGTTGGTGCATGTAAATCCCAGTGGCCGTTATATTCTTCTTGGTGCTACGTGTATACTGAGGAGTCTCAGTGTGATGGGGGTGTAAACATAAAATACTTTTTATCTAATGCCTGTGCCCCAAATGGGTGAAATTAAACGCGTATCCACCTTTCTCCCTGGGAAGCGGGTTCTTTAAGGCCACCTGGGTCGTATTCCTATCTTGGCATTCAGTGTCGGTGTTACAACACTCATTCCAGTAGGTATCTCTTTCTTTTTTTCTCCAATTTCAAAGCCCCCTCCTCCAGGGCAGATCAGAACAGTGGATGGTTTACTTTTCTTCTGTTCCCTTGGGGAAGTGAAAAAAAGGGAGAGAAGAATGTTTAAGGAGATGGCCACTGGGTGCAGATTGCGCCCCTCAATTTGGTTATAGCGGCGACTGCTGTTGAAATGTATTATCTGTGGATGCCATTAGGTTATGTGATGTACAAACATGTCCCCGTGGTGACAGGTCATTCCCTGGGACCCTTCTGGACTTTGCAGATCTTGGGCAGCTTTGTTCTGATCTCCTGGGGACATCACGCGGGGCTCTCTGATGTACCAGGTGGTCTTGGCAGGCCTGTAGTTGCGAAGTGTCTGCTTTCCTGAGGCCCACTCTCGAGACATCAGACGCTTGGGGGTCCGTTCCTCGTCTCTTCGGAACTAAGAAGGGGCTGGCTAGTGGCTCTCCAGCATCTCATCTCTCACACTTCTTTTCCATTGCCACAGGAGCCTAGGGGAGATCTTCCAGCTCTACAGTAAGCAGACATTGAACCAGAGAACGAGACGCCGGTGTCTTCTTTTCGTGCCAGCCTTTTACAACTGACTCCCTGAAGCCCTCCTCCCTTGGCTGAAGGGAGGAAAGCCCCCTCTGTAGGAAAAGGAAGAAGAACACCTCTCTAGCAACACTGCGGTCCCTAATGCGGGCCTCCCTTCCTGCAGACCCACGGTGGTAGGAGGGGGTTACGCGAGGGGTAATTGGCAGGAGAACCCGTTCTCTGACCCTCTCAGTAAGCAAAGCGAGACAATGACTGGCCTAGACAGCGCTCTGAACTTCGAATATGGTACCTTAGCACCAATTCCATGGCAACGCCTACGCAAATTCCTGTCACAATAGTTAGCTTTTCAGGGACTGCTTGTTATGGATCTGGGTTGCTCAGGCCCACATGTGCACAATATAAGGAATGTGCTTGGGTGGCCCACTGCATCTGGTGTACCGATCAAATCCTGCTTGGCACAAGGCGGTACATAAATGATTCATGATTTATCAACACTTGATTTTCACTATGTGCTCTTACATTGATGGAAAAAGGACAAAAACGACCATGACTGATAATAGCACTGTTCTCCCCATCAGTGCTCAGTGATTACATAGAAACCAAGCTGCGAATAAATACACATCCTCCTGCAGAGAGGTACAATCATTTTCCTGACCTTTTAACTTTGTTTACACCATATATACAATCCCTCTAAAAATATCATTTGGTCTTGTGTTTGCAGAGCTGAAGTTCTGTCCTCTGAAGGGCCAGTGCGTTATTCTGCCTCTGGCAATTTGGAAGAGCTTTCACAGCATCCGTGCCTGAACCCTGGATCCACTTGGCCAACCTGGATCGACTACATTCCAGGTTGTTGGAATGTAGATCCCTGAACTTCCTCAGCCGTGTAGGGAGAGCTGAAAAGGTGTCAGACATCAGAAAATAATTTGTTAAGCGAGGAAACGCTTTCTTCTATCTTAACTTCTTAAGTCATCATATATCTGTGCCAGTGATAAGTGTGAATCGACCCAGCCAGGAAATAAAACTTTGCATGTAAATGATTACTTTTTAAAATACCACTTTTTTTTTTTTTAACAAGGGTAAAAACCAGCATGTTTGAAAGTAACTTTTGCTTCCTAGAAAGCGTAGTCTCTCAAAATCTCGGGCTTTGTCTTATTTTGTTTGGTTTTCAGTAAACTTTTGATTTCAGAACACATTTATAGAGAATTTCTCTTTTTTGAAAGAGAGAGAGAGCGCGCATGCACATGCACGAGTTGGGGAGGGGCAGAGCGAGAGGGAGAGAGACTCTTAAGCAAGACTCCATGCTCAGCGCCAGCCCGACATGGGGCTCGATCTCATGACTCATGGCCTGAGTGGAAATCAAGAGCCAGGCACTTCACTGACTGAGCCATCGGGTGCCCCGAATATATAGAAAATTTCCAGAGAGAAAAAGGTGAAGGAGAACTCTCAAAAACCCTATAACCAATTTCCCATAGTATTAACATTTTGCATTAGTATGGTGCATTTGTTACAATTAATTAACCAATACTGAGACCCGAATTTTAACTGGAGTCCATATGTTAATCAGGTTTCCTTAATTTTTGCCTTCTTCTCTTCCAGGACGTCATATTACATTCAGTTATCATGTTCCCTCAGGTTCCTCTTGGTTGTGACAGTTCCTCAGACTTTTTTTGTTTTTCACGATCTTGACAATTTTAAGGAGTTCTGGTCAGGTATATTGTAGAATGTCCCTCAGTTGTATTTGTCTGATGTTTTTCTCTTGGTTAGAATGGAGTTACGTGTTTGGGGGAAGAAGACCATCGAGGTAAAGTGCCCTTTGGACCATGTACATCAAGGGTACGTACCATCAGTGTGACTTATCACTGTCAGTGCTAATCTTGATCAACTGACTGACCTAGTATTTAGCAGGTCGCTCCACTGTAGAGTTCCTCTATGCCCCTGCCCCTCCGTAACTATATTCTTTGGAAATTGCCAGTCACAGACCACACTTAAAGAATGGAGAGTTATGTTTTACCACCTTAAGGGCAGTGTATCTGCGGAAATTATTTGGAATCCTGCATAGGAGATTTATTTATTCTCTCCCTTTAAAAAAGATTCAGTTATGTGTTTATATCAACACGGACACGCGGGTATTTATCTTTTAGTTTAGGTTAGGATCCAACATTACTATGTGTATTTGTTGTTCACATTGTTCCAGTTTTGGCCATGAAGAGCCCATCCATGGCTCCTCTGTCAACTCTACCAGGCAAGGTTGCTTAGAGGTCATGAGCACAAAGCGTGTAAGTGAAATTGAAATGCTGGAGGGACAAGTTTATGTGAAGAATCTGAAAAACAGAGAGAAGCAAGGAGAAGAGGAAGAAGGAGCACTTTAACACAGTTAGGGGACGGTGCCTGTGGGGTGGAAAGACCTACCTCTTGCATCTAGTGCACACGTGCTTCTGTGTCCTGTCCGTCCCAGTAACTCATCAGCCTTCCCCGCTGGCGATGTGGTCGTGAGGACCACAGCTGGGATTCGAGCAAGAGGCTCGTGGACAGAAGGGACTCGGGGCCAATGACACACACGTGCCTTAGCAGAAAGACACGGCGATAAGTACCCCTGGGCACAGCCGTGGCTCTCCTCTCAGCCCCATGGACAGCCACTGCTTCTCCTTGTTTCTTTGGTGGAGAGCGCATGAGTTGAACGGTGTTACCACTGGGTGGCTGACTTCAGACCTCCTCCATATTGAGTCTTTCCATCCTTTCCTATCTATGTTCACACACAAATGCTCTACGTACTTACCTGTTTAATATATATCTTGGGTTACTGATGTATTTCCTATCTATGCTTATCTCATGAGTTTCATTCGTCTATCCCATTTGTGTGTCTTCTATAGAATTAAATATTTTCCAAAACACAACCTTACACAGACACACTGCATATTACATAGACAAAGAAAACATAGTTTGATTGGAAGACACTATTGCAAGTAAGGCCCCCTTTTCAGGAAATGGGAGCTCAAGGGCCATTGAATAGATAGATGGATCAAGAAGTTGAAAATATTGAAAATACCAGCTGTGCTTTCAAATGAGGATATGGTATTTGATTCCAAGGCCATATGGGAGTCAATTTACTCTGAAGAGCTAAAAGTTCATCCAGGACAATCTCCTATTTTTCTTTCAAAAATTTTTGCCGAAGACTTTCCTCTAAGGGATCCTGTAGACGGGTGGAGCCGAGTGCTGTCAGGGGGATTGCTGGCTTCCTGTTGTGAAGGGATCTGAGAGAACTAATTTGACAGAGGCACGACTATCTCCACCTTAAAGATGTTCTTGTCAATTGCTACAACCTCATTTAGCCTCTGCTTGACACTTGTGATATAAAAAGTGCCAAATTCTTGTACGGTCAATGTTCTATGGAGCCTTAGTAAGAATTGGTCAGGTCTGAGCCCTGGTAGAAGTAGGACAAGCAGAGCCAGCTCCGTGGGAGGAAGTCTTGGTGGAACCAGGCCCTGAAAAGTTTGATAACATTTTCACAGAGAAGATGGCGAAGGGCCTGCTTGAAAAGGAAGCAGCGTGAGCCCAAGAGGAAGTCGGCTACGTGAAACAGAATGGCTTTAACAAATGCTCCCAGGGGCAACGGGGTGGCTCAGTCGGTGAAGCGTCTGACTTCGGCTCAGGTCATGATATCACAGTCGGTGAGTTCGAGCCCCGCGTGGGGCTCTGTGCTGACAGCTCAGAGCCTGGAGCCTGCTTTGGATTCTGTGTCTCCCTCTCTCTCTGACCCTCCCCCGTTCATGCTCTGTCTCTATCTGTCTCAAAAAATTAATAAACGTTAAAAAAAAAAGTTAAAAAAAAAAAAAAAAGACTTGCCCTAGACTGCACCTTTCATATGCGAACCAATCTATTCCCGGTCTATCCTCCTAACCACTTCCCAAAGCCAATATTGTCTCCAACTCGTCCCGGGGCCAGGTACCAGGCTCCTGGAGATCACCCCATAGCCCAAAGCCTAACAGAATTATTCAGATGAGCCAATCCTAAACTGTCCACTCTGTTCCGTCTTGCCTTTTCCTGCAGAAATGTCAATAAGGGCTATGGCCTAGGCTTTCCTCTTCCTCCTGCTTCTGCTCCTGACCAGAACCTGGTGCTGCTCCTGTGGTCCTGGGTGGCGTGGCATACGTCCCTTCTCTCAGGAAATGTAGGTAACCAATTGTTCTTCTAATGGCATTGACCTCTTCATGTTGACCCTGTCACTTCCATAAGTTCAAAGCACGTGGGTGCAAACGAGGTGAGAACGTGACTGAGAAAGCCGTGACATGCTAACATACAGACCTTAGTAGTTTTGCATAAAAAATAAATCCACTCACAAATGTGTGTACATATATGCTATGAAGATGAGCTTCCCCGTATTTTATTTTAAAACTGGGGAGAATTTAGCTATATTGTCAAAGAAGGAAAAAGAGCAGAAAATACAAATAAATGTGACCTGCGAAATTCATATTTTGAACGACATGATAAGAAAAGCAGAGATTATTAAGCCATATTTGCACAGACCTTTAATGCTTTCCAAGCTACTGTCAAAAGGCAAAAGAAACTAAATGCTATTGGTAAAGGTCAAACCTAGAAGAGAAATTATAAAGAAAGAAAAGTCATATTTGTGTTTTATCCTAGAAAGATTTATCATCAAAGAACCTCAAACCAGTAGTAACTATGTCTTTGATATGAGCGTGCAAAACTCACTAACTACAGGAAAAGGGCTACTGGAATTCAGTTCCCAGCTGGAAACGTCAGAGGTTGCTTGCTATGAGATTATTTATCATGGAGCCCTTCGGCATGAGGCTTTTACATTTGACGAGCACCAACCTAAGGCCATGTTTGTTCACACAAAGTTTATAAGTGTTTTGAAATTCACCAGCCACATTATACCTAAACTCGGGCGACTGTATATCCTGGCATAATTATTAATACGCCTCCTCGCACTCTCAAAAGCGTGCCAGTTTGGACAAAAATTACAACACATTGCACGTTTACCTAACTCACCTTTCTTATTGCTGGGCAGAACTTTCTTTTAGCACATGATTAGTGCTGTATGTACTGAAAAAACGTCGCTATAAAGTGTTTAAAAGACACACGGTTGGTAGGATCTCTAAACCACTGCTTAATATAAATGGTTTTTTTAGTTGATTAAAAATTCTGGAATTTTCTGTTTTAAGGTTCCATTAACACTGCAAGTTTATATATCACCAACGGTCACTAAAAATTATTACCATCGCCAAACCTGATTTCTTGATTTGGTGTAGATTGACTTCAGTGCCTTTGAGCTGCAGTCAGATCTCATTATCTGGAAGACGCCTCTGAGGTGTCTGTGAGCCTATAGACTTCTAGGCAAACTCTCCCTTCACAAAAGAACCATTAAAAGGCTTTTGTACTCAGATATGTACTGCGTATAAATCAAACCAGCTAAGACTTTTCATAAAACATTGGGCCCCCACACCTCATGGATATTGAAAAGCATTGATTTTGATCTTATTCAGAAGATGCCTGGTTTTTTAGTTTCATATTTGTTCTGAACATTCCCTACTTCAACCTCAGAATAACTTCCTCTAAAATTCGACAGATCACGACCCCTTTAGTCTGTTTCCGGGGGATACAGAATAAGCCCCCGCTCCCTGGCCCGGCACAATCCCCATCGGGATCTGTCCCTTCCCTCCTCAGCTTCCTGTCCTGCTTCTCCATTCCAGGTTCTTCTGTGCCGGGCAAACCAACCCGGAATAGTTGCCCAAAACGGAAAACTTCAGTCTTCAGGATTTGGAGTCTTTACCAGCATCTGTGAAACTCCAAAGTCATAGAAAAATTTATTTTCCTGGGAATTATTTGATTTAAAATTTTATTTGTTAATTTTCTTAATAAATAAAGTGATTTCGAAAGCACTTCCTTTTCCCACTTCCCCTGCTGGAGGCAATTCACTGGTACCCATTTTCAATGTAGAAGCAAGCAGTGAAATTCACTGTGAGCCTGTCCTTTGATGAATGAGCCTATCCCACTGTTACCCAGAGAGCAGATGAATGAGCCTATCCCACTTGATGAATGAGCCTATCCCACTGACACCCAGAGAGCAGACCCTGATCGTGGCATCAAGGTCACCGGGAAGCTTGGTAGAAATGCACGTTCTTGGGCTCTACTCCAGACCAGCTGAATCCAGACCTTTAGGGATGAAGCCCAGGAATCTTCATTTGAACAAGCTCCCCAGGTAATACTAACGCGCATGAAGATTGAAGAGCCATCGGTTGGCCGAAAGCTCCAGATCTGCTTCTCAGTGTGGCTTTATTTTCTACTTATTGGTCATCTACAAAAGGATTATCTACAAAGGTCATCTATAGGTTGGGTGGGAACAATTGCTTTTATTATTCCTACTATTATAAATTGTCACTTTATTTTATTTACTTATTAATTTTAATTAGAGAAAGAGTGCAAGCAGGGGAGAGGGGCAGATGGGAGAGAGAGAGAATCTTAAGCAGGGTCCATGTTAAGCATGGAGCCCCGTGCGGGGCTCGATCCCACAAACCTGGGGTTATGACCTGAGCCCAGATCATGCACGAGTCATGAGCTCAACCGACTGAGCCACCCAGGCACCCCTGATATTGTCACTTTAAATTGAGAGACAGAGAAAGAAGCACGTCTAAGAAAGTAACGATTCTTGCCTCATAATTACACTTTTAATTTAATCAGAGTGTCATGTCTGATTCAAAGGTGGCCAAAATCTAAGACATGAAGTCTTGTTAATCAAAGCGTGGTCCTTGGATCAAATGGATGGGTGTCACCTGAGAGCTCGTTAAGAATGCCATGTCTCACACTCCCCAGGCTACTGGATCTGAACCTGTGCTTTGACAAGACCCTTGAGTGATTAGTATGCAATTAAGGTTTGAGAGAAGAGCCAACAGCCCCCACAGGCCCTTTGTGACACAACAAGGAAGCGTGTTTCATGAGCCTTGTATCTGTTTACAGCCAGTGCAAGAACTGTCTCATCTGAAGAGAGAGGAAATGTTAGTAAAGGGGGGGTATATATTCCAACAGTCATATATTCCTCTGGAATGTATTTGAAAATTCATGTAGAGTCTGAGGTACTTATTTTAAGTAATAATATGTCACTGTTTCGTACGGGGGGAATTTTAGACTTTATAGGTGTTAGTCATGTAGAGGACTTGACAAAATTTTGGGGTGCGCTCATGGCGCCCCATTAATGCATCATGCACGTTCAAGCTACCATGCTATTCCTTATGCCTAAGGGGACCTTCTCTCTTTTTTCTTGGCATTATCCTTCCTTGCCCTGGCAGAATTTCTTTCTCCTTCTACTCTAATTCTTGTAAAGACAGACCAAGCTGCATGCCTGGGCTTCATGGCTTGGGCCCCTCATGGAATTGCTTGTTCTGAGTTGTTTTGGATTTATGCTCTTGGCCTACTTTCAGGGACATTGTAAGAAAAAGCCCCGTAACGTTTGTTATTCTAAAGATGTAGCTCTAAGAGTTGATCACTCTTTCGCTACTACTCTCTCCACTGATGGGACCCCAATGCTTTGGGTGGCACAGGGTAACACGGCAGGTCTCAATACCAGCTGCAGGTGAGGAAGCAGTGGGAATCTAGTGCCACCCTTCTGTCAAACACCCCCCAAATGAAGACTCTCCTGACCAGTGAGCTGCTGGAACGGGGAATGGGCTCATGGACTCGTTTGATCCAGGGAGCAACTTCGGTCCTTAATTTGTGTAGATATGATGACCCACCCATTGAGGGTATTGTATATAACGTCTCCCGTTCTCACCTCCACACCCACATGGACTTCTTCCCCTGAAGGTAATTCCTCAGCGATTTCTTCCCTCACGTGTCTCCCTTTGCCAGGCAAGTGGTAAAAAATCAATGCTTGTTCTGTTGGTCATTGTGATGGTCTTTATCTCTCCTTTATCACGGGGGGAGTTCATCGCAGAAGCCACAGCTTTAATCTATATACTTTGCGGACCAACCTCAACGTTTCACGAGCCAGTGTAGAGAGGGAGTCCTGTGATTCTTCCTGAGCATTTTTCAGGGAAATCTTTTTGCTCTTTTTTGGGGAAGGGGCTTTCATATCCAATGATGTGTTAGCATCAGTATTATAAGAAGATGAATGAGAACTTATGTGCCAGCAGAGTGCTGTCATTCACATCAACTTGTTAATTCCTGGCATTCTAGTGTATTACTAAATACTTTTTTGTTTTTTTCTTTAAGATAGTGTTACTTACAGAATTATCACATCTTCATCATTTGGGGTTGGGATCCAGGGCTTCAAATGGGACAGCTTATGAAATCTTCTTTGAAGGTCAGGGGGCTTCTCCGTAGTAGAAAACATCTACCTGGCCCCTTCTGGGGCCTCAGACTACTCTCCAGAGTAGAGGGAAGGCGCAGCCTTTCCTGTAGATGAAGGGGGTTTGGAAGGTGTCCTTGGCTGCACATTTTAGCCCAGATCAACGTAGGTGACTTGGCAAGAAACTGCATTTGCAAAGCTGGTAACTCAGATGGAAGGTCAGCTCTGTGAACTGCCAGGTGTTTGGAAACTAGCCCAGATACTGCGTGGTTTCAAGATAGCAATGGTGGGTAAGCTTCTCCAGGTCAATAGGGGCGGTTAGGCTGATGGTCATATCTCAGCAGGACCCCCGGGGTTTTAGCACAGGCAAAGACACACAGCCAAGTGGTAGCACTGCGGGCAAGCAGGACCCTCGGCAGGGGGCACTGGTGGCTGTGTTTGCGGAGTCTGCCTTTAGGGGAGCATCTAAGTTCTGCCCTGTAGTGATTTGTGATCATAATCAATGTGTCTCAAAGTTTGTTTTGTGGAACTCTTGGAGTCAAGTAAATTTGGAAAACTTTGCCAGCCTTGTCTTCTTAAATATTCATAACGCATTTGAGCATATTTGATAGATCTGAGAAATTGAATGATAAGCCTCTCAAACCTTATTTAACCAATAATTTCCTAAAATTATTTGATCTTGAAATGCTACTTTCACATGACATCTGTCAAGAGTTTGCATAGTTCTGTTTGATATGACGTGTAGGAGTGCTTCTCTCTCTTTTCTTTGGGGGGGAAGGTGTGGGTATTTGCCAGATCTCTTAATGCTGACAAGAGGGAGGCCTCAAGCAATGTTCTTGGTGCAAGGTGTTGAACACGACATTGCAAGATGTTTAGAACACACAAGAAGAAACTGAGGATGGGAACTGTTAGAAGATCAATAGACTATGGGATTCTGTGTTGCCATTTGGAATGTAGACTAAATGCCTGAGCGTCTGATAAGTAGGAAGCGGACGGGACCGAGTGAAAGAAAGGCTGAAGCCCTGGTGATCAAGATGAACAAAGTCCATAAGGTGTGAGAGAACAGAAAAGGCCAAAGGCTATACGATTTTAAACAAGACAATCTCAGAGTTGAAGATCTTGGAGGGGCAGGAAGTCTAAGTGATAGGTGTTTATATATATATATATATATATATATATATATATATGAGTTGCTTAGGTGGAGGTGAGGTAAAGATCACTGGAGGTGAGGCAGCTGTGACATGTGCTGGGAGGGTGTTGAAGAATCAACAGCAAGGATGGTGGCAGAGGACAGGGTGAGAAGGTGCCTATAACTCAAAGGTTGAGGTTATTAAGGAATAATAATCATGATTTGTTTTATTTTGGAAAGTGTGTGAGCGCGTTGTTGGTGCCCGGCTCATACTCAGCGCTTCCTGCTTCATTATCCAGAAGCTGCAGAAGGGGGCTCTGCCCAGGTGTAGGACAGGCCAGGGGTACTGGGAAGCAAGCACCCTGAAAACATCCCTCAACCAACAACTCAGCTTCCTCGCATCTTGGGCAGGGTAACTCTGAGACATACATTTTCTACTTTTCCCCACAATTTCCTTGAAGGATCCAACTCCAGTGACCCACACAGAGGTTATTTACGCCTTCTGGTGTCACGTCTTCCCTTCCTGGTGTTACTTTTTCCCTTCCCTAATAAACCTTCCAAGTAAAGGTTTGTGTGTGAATCTTTGCCTCAGTCTGCACGGGGGAACCCAAATTCCCTAACATTGTGTCATTTGGCCAACAGGACAACTCTAAAAGGATGGCAAAATAATATCATTTACTTTTCCAAAAAGGAAACAAAGGCTGTGCATTTCTCAAAGCCACCCACACAGTAAGAAGCTGAACTATTCTTTGGATGAGTGAGTCTTCTGATTTTGGGCTCTGTGTTCTCTTCCTTAGGTCTTGAATCCCTATACTGAATCCCTATACTCAAGACGTGTTCTTGTCCACAGGGTTGATGGATCACAGCAAGGAGGATGGAGACAGAAAAATATAAACGGATGTGTGAATACCAGTAGGTAAAGTCATGGGAATATGGCAGAGAGACAATGGCCTACGGTCAAAAATGGACATTGTCATTATATGCGAGTCAATTGTAACGCACAGAATTACCCAAAATACAGGATGGCCCAGCAGCACAGGATTGTTGAAAATCGGGTCTCCACTAGGTGGTAAGAGGAAAATGACCAAAGATAGAGAGGTAAATTCATTCGCTGTAGAAAGTAGATTTGATAAGAAAAAAAAGAACGGATTGACAGGTAGTCCCTGGGCTCTAAAGGGTAGATGCAAACCGGGTAAGAATGCTGGGTGTTGTGATTCTAGTTGTTGTGGCCAGATTGGAAGCTCCTTAGGCACCAGTAATGGTGGGGGGCCCTGCTGCCAGAGAAATCTTCCTCCAGAGTCTTATAGAAAGTTTCTGAGTTTACATTCAAAAATATCTTTGAAAGACCGGACTGGGGAGAGGTCTGGAATCTCTTGAGAAGTGCGCGTGGCCATTCATAAGATAACATTCTAACATTACAGAATTATAGAAAATGGCATTACAGACTTGAAAAGATTCCCAGAGAGGTTTAATCTGTATTTTCATTATTCGATTCCCTTTCTCTTTCCTGTCTGACTCTTTCTCCCCATTCATATCTATTCGCCTAAGAATCCTGACAGCAGGTGGCTATTGGCATTCTGGCTATTTAGTTGCTTCCAATGACTGCCTTTGTGAGTCAGCAGACACCCAGCTTTCTAACCACACAGAAATCCTACTGTGCTTTGTAAGATGATGGAGCAAATGTGTTCCTATAAAACATTATTTCCACGAATAACCATTGAATTAACATCTATATTGTCTGAATTAATCACATTAGGGCAAACTTTCCCTTTATCTCTACTCTCTCTCTCTCCCTCCCTCTCTCTCTCTCTCTCTTTCTCAATCAATCAATGGGGATTAACTAGAAGGGCGTTTGTGAAATCATGCCTGGATTTCTGTCTTCATTTTTCCTCTGACTAATTGTGATACCATGAGCACGCCATATAATAGTCTCATTAGAAGACCCTGTTGAGAAAAGCAGGAGCAGGGAACCATCTGGTGTGTAAAGTACCTGCTGGTTGAAAAAGTTATGGGGCTAAAAATAATCTCAATATGATGACTCTTTTGGAATTAGGCATCAAATTGGGCAAACAAGCTGGCTATTGACCAACCCAGGACACTGCCATTTTTCCTGTACAGAGTTCAGACATGATAAATCACCTTGGAACAACCACTGCCCTGGTTGCGGGGGTTTGGAAGATTGAGAAGTGTAAGGTTTAAAATGACCATAAAGATGGATTATTAATGATCAATAATCATGAGGCTTCTTAAAAGATTTGAATAGAGTATAGAGCACATGGGGAAAAAATGAACTAGAAACATAGAGAGGGGTGCTGGACTGAGAACATGATTCACAATGTCAAATATGGTTGAGGATTTGGAAGATGTAGATAATCCCAGATAAATGTTAATAATAATAATAATAATAATATGCTGTGTTAATTCTAAATTTATAAGGAGTATAAAAAAATTTTAAGTTCATGTTTTCTATCCTTTTATTATGGAAATACACAGAAAAGTTTAATTCTACATTATAAACCTATATACCCACAACCTAGATTTTCCTGTTAACATTTTATTATACTTACTTTTTAAAAAAAATTTTTTTTTAATGTTTATTTATTTTTGAGACAGAGAGGCAGAGCATGAACGGGGGAGGGTCAGAGAGAGGGAGACACAGAATCCGAAACAGGCTCCAGGCTCTGAGCTGTCAGCACAGAGTCCGACTCGGGGCTTGAACTCACAGACCGTGAGATCATGACCTGAGCCGAAGTCAGCCGCCCAACCGACTGAGCCACCCAGGCGCCCCTATTATACTTACTTTATTGCTTGTCTATCAATCTATCCATTCTTCTGTCATCCATCAACCCATCCATTTTTTGATGGATTTCGAAGTAAGTCGCAGGCATTAGTATAATTCCCCTAAACTCAATATTGTTGACCATTCCTTTTTTTTTTTTTTTTTTTTTTTTTTTTGAGGTAAAATTTACACACAATAAAATGGGCAAATCTTAGGTTTACTTTTCTAGGAGTTTTGACAAATGTGTACACCTATGTATCTTAAATCTCTCAAGGTATAGAACATCTCCTTCACCTTAGACAGTTCCCTCAGGCTTGTTTCCAGTCAATCCTTGTCCTTTCTCACCGAGAGGCGGCCATTATGCTCATTTCTATCTCCATGTTAGTTTTTCCTGTCCCAGAACTTCATATAAATGGAATCACAATATACACTTTTTTGTTTTAAGCTTTTACCCAGCTTAATGTTTTTGAGATTGTCTTCAAGTTGTTGAATATATTAGTAGTTTATTCCTTGTTTATTTCTGATTAGTGTTCCATTTTATGAATATACCACAGCTTGGTTATCCATTCTTCTATTGATAGACAGTTGGCTATTTCCAGTTTGGTTATCATGAGTAAAGCTACTCTGAACATTCTTCTATTTTGTGGATATGCATTTTGATTTCCCTTGGGTAATAGGGAGGAGTAGAATTGCCAGGATAGATGTATGTTTACTTTTCAAAGAAATTGTAGAGTCATTTTACAAAATGGCTGTTCCATTCACACTCCCACCAACAACGTATGGGTTGCCTCACCTTCTTGCTAGCACTTGGTACTATGCTGTGTAATGGTATCTTACTGTGGCTTTAATTTGAATATTACTAATGACAAATGACGCTGGGCAGTTTTTAATGAGATTATTGATGATTTATAGATCTTTTCTTGCATTCAGTATCTGTTCCACCCTTTTCCATTTTTTCATTGGGTTGGTTATTTGTTTTCATTATTAAGTTGTAGGGGGTCTTTACTTATCCTGAGTGTGAGACATCTGATTGACATATGTTTCTTGAAGCGTGTGGCTTGTGTATTCATTTACTGAAAAGTGTCTTTTAAGAAGAAATTTTAAATTATGATTAAGTCCAACATATCAATTTTCTCTTTTAATGTTTCTTGTGTTTTTAATGATTTTTTTCTATTACGCTACTGTTTTGTATATATTTTTTCTAAGAAACCTTTACCTATTCCCAAGTCACAAAGATAGTCTCTTATGTTTCCTCCTGAAAGTTTTATGCTTGAATTTTTACATTTAGGTGTATGATCCATCTCAAGTTAATTTTTGTATATGGTGTGAGGAAGGACCCAAGACTTCTTTTTTTGTATGTGGATATCCAGTTGTTCTGGCACCATTTGATGAAAAGATTGTATTTTCCTAATTTCATTTCTTTATCTTCTTTGCTGAAAATCAAATAACCCTATAAGCTTGGGTCTATATTTCTTCTGTGTATGATCCCTATGTGAGTATGATACTGTTTTGAAAACTGCAAATTTTTGTTATGTCTTGAAGTCAGGTGGTGTAAGTTCTCCAACTTTAGTCTTCTTAAGATTGCTTTGCATATTCTAGATCCTTTGCACTTCCATACAATTTAAGAACTAGCTGGTCAATTCCTACAGAAAAGAATGTTGGGAGTAAAATTGGATTTGTAATGAATCTTATTTATTTTTGAATGCAGAAAAAGCTGGTGGGTTATTTGAGTATTTGATTTAATTCTGACTACGCTTTCAATAGGAACAAAAAGAAAATAGAATACAAAATAGAGAAAGATCGAAGTGATTAAATAACTGTAAACTTGGAACAAGTAACAGGTGTAGGAATGCTTTGGGTTGTGTCTCTAAGAGGCATATTTTCTCTGAATTTTTGCCTAGTTTTTTTTTTTTTTTTTTTTTTTTACTGTTTGGTAATTCTTACATGTGTATTATATAAGGCACAAAATAAACCACATAGCTCAATCTGACTTTGCTTCCAAAATTATTTACTCATTCTACTATGGTTTTCACGCTAGGAATAACAGAATGTATGCCCACCTGATTGAAACATCAATGGAAAATTCTGCTCCAAGATGGGGTTCAAGATTCCTATCCCAACCCTGTTTGTTAACTTCCCTTAGGAAACCTGAGACATTTTCTGTATTGTACTGTGTCTTTCTCTTCTCTTTTGGTTCTTCCCCTTTGATATCGGAAATGCATGACCTTGTCTGCATGACTCAACCTTAAAATGGAAATGGAAAGAAATAATAAACCAGGAGGGAAGACGAATTTACTTCTTCTATTTCAATCCAGCTTCTTTTTTGTTTAGGTTTTTATTTATTTATTTTGCAAGAGAAAGAGAGAGAGAGGGAGAGAGAGTGTGAGCTTGGGGAAGGGGAAGAAACAGAGGAGACAGGAAAAAATCCCAAGTAGGCCCTGCACTATCAGCACAGAGCCTGACGTGGGGCTTGAACTCACAAACTGTGAGATCATGACGTGAGCCAAAATAAATTAAGCACAATTTATATTCAAATTATGCAAAGGGCATACACATAAGACAGGAGTTTGTTCTAGGCTTACTAGGCCTAGTAGACCAGTTAACTATAGTTCTAAAGAGATTAATTTTCTATTTTACTGAAAACATCTCTTTAATATGTCCAAATATGTATACTGGGTATGTGTATTAAGCATTTTGTGAGAGCAAAGAGTTTGGAGTTTAACACCATATCTTCTACTGTCTGCCTTATTTGTTATGACCAAAACTTTGAAATGAGCTAAAAGTCTTCGTCTTTGAATATCTCCAGTATTTCCATAAGAGAGGTCATTACTGGGCTTTTTTTTTTTTTTTTTTTTAACTTTGGGGACAGAAGAAGGGATCAGAGACAGTTTGGCCAAGGATTATTAAATGGCAAAGTGAATTTCCCATCAGATGTTTAGAATCTTTTGCCTGACGAGTGTGGTATCTAAAATGTAATATGTGCGTTATTGCATATTTGTTGAATCGAATGTCCTTAATCTTTGGGGCCTTCTTTATTTTGGCCAAAAGACAAAGAGATTAGCAGGATGACCTTTCCAGATTCTTGTCTAGCGTGCCGTTCTGATTTTAGCATTCAAGACAATTTCACAGTCATTCGATCTCTTAAAAAGTTTAGAACGTTTTTGTGAGCCTGCCCGGAGGGCCCTCTTCCCCCTGTGCGTTAACAGAACATCTGTGCCAAAGTGCTCTGTGCATAGGGAATCGATTACCACCGCTTCAGGGCTGGGACCGGGTTGAATGCAATAGCCATCATTCTAAAAAACTGCCCCGTGTGCTGCTACATAAAACAGCCTTCGAATTTACGTACTGGTAGGATCTTCTCGCCCCCTCCCATAGAACCGATCAAAATTAAATGTTTCTGTGGACTTTCTAATCTTTCCCCCCATCTTACCACCTTATTTTAGTATTTTAGTAGTGAAAAAGAATTCAGGGCAGTCTGTCGTGCATCCCGATTCAAGGGAAGGAGAGAAAGGAGAGGAAGGTTTTTCAGAAGGGCATGGGGGTCAGTATGATTACAATATTTATTTTCCATATAAATAGGAAGCTGAGGTCCAAAGAAATGAAATGGTTTACCCCTGGAATGTGACTCTAAACCCATTTGACTTTGAAGCCCAAGTAGTCTCTATTCTGTCACCTTACAGAAAGAACAAAGGGCTCCTATTGCCAAAAGGACTGTATCTTACAATGTTATAGGAAGGGTTCTAGGTTTGATTTCCTTTGAGTTTATAGAAATCCATTATTTACTTTCAAGGCCCCAAGCACAGGGGGAAAGATTCGGCTTCTTTTGTAGATTTTGGAAACAGAGTTAAGTAATACTTTTTCCTGGTTCTCACTTTTACATCTTCTTGCTTAGCTGCCTGTTATCTGTGTTGGGTGTGGGGGATCTGGGTTAGTGACAAAAATACAAAAGGAAAACGGCAACCTTCGGGGTAGCAAAAATGCCATTTTGGTAGGAAGTTTCTACGTCTTTAGTGCAGTGATTGCTGTTGGCTGGGATCACCCAGCCAGGAGAGCAAACTGGCAGTGTATTTCTGCCTCCTGCCCGGAAAGCACCTATTGTGTTCATGCTGGTCCTTGGCACCCTGGCACATCCCCATCCTTACACTGTGGTATTCCAATTAGTTTTACTCAGTGTGGCTGGCACCCATCATCCAAAATTATTTCTTTTTGCTCAGCTACAGAATTATCATTTCTATTTCCAACTGGCAACAGCTTGTCACCCTTCCCAGATATATTTCCATCTTAATGAAGCTCTTATCATGCCAACCCTTTGCATAAAAATTTTCAATGTTTTCCCATTGTAGGTAGAATAAAACCCTCCTCCTTGCCATAGCCTGTAAGGCCTTATGTGATCTGGCCCATTCCCCCATTTCATGTCCCATTACTTCTCTCCTCACTCGTGGGACCCTGCCACACTCCTTCCTTGTTCTCAAACCAAACTCATTTTTATTTTCATTAGCTGTAACCAGGTTCCTTCTCATCACACAGGGCTTTTAGTTGATTTAAAATCAGAGGGGGTCCTTGCTCACTTTCACCCTTAACCCAGTTTCTCTCCACTCCACGTTGGCTTTACTTTTATCACATCATCTTTTCCATGTTTTCCAAAGGAAGTTTCACAGTCAAACAATCATGTCTTTATTTGTTCATTTTGTTTTCTGAGTCTCTTGATCAGATTGTGGGCTCCGTTTGTGAGGGGCCGTCTCTACCTATTTCCCACCGTATTCCTTGTGCACAGAATGGTAAACATTCAGTACTTATTGACCAAATGAGGGCCGTGTATGGGCACCAAGGGGTGGCTGATCATCAGCAGACATCTAGCCACCATGGCAAGCAGTTCAAGGAAAGATTTTTCATAGAAATGGCGAATAGGAGGCAGGGATTGCGTCCTATTCATTCCCCCAAAACGACTCCAAATTGCTGACATAGGCAAGTCAAGACCAAATACAGGCACTTCTCGTTTTGCATGGTTCTAAGATGCATGAATGTTCAGTTACCCCGGTGTAGCTTAACCAGCCAGTCCCCCAACAACACAGTTCAAATTTCGGTCACCAGGATGCATTAACTGCAAATTGCCAGAGTACAAACTTAGCTGCTAGCTCTTTGGCGCTCACGTCATTACATAAGCAACAGTTGTACCCCCCTGCCCCTGATACGCCGCGTCTTCCAAAGTCAGTGGGGGACGGGTCGTTGCACGTCTGTTATCCAGTCCACACACAGACAGTAAAGCGGGTGGTTGTGTTGCCTCCTTTGTCTCCCCGTGATAAGCCCATGCTCCATTTTGAGAAAATAGATACTCGGGGAAGGAAATTGGCCAACAAAGATGAAAGTGCACCCAAGACACAAAAATCGCTAATCGTGGAAGTAAAATTTGGATCAAGCCTAAATGGAATTACAGACTGTATGCCCGACTGTGGGGATGTTAACATTGTCCCCAAAGGAGAGAACCGAGGTGTGCAGCCGAGGAACTTAGTGAAGGGAACTTATCAACAACATTAATGCGGAACGTGGTGTGGCAGAAGGACGACAGGGACCCAGAGGCAGTGATGCTGGTAAAATCTTCACATTGAAGGAATTCTTGACGATGTTTCATGGCATCAAAAGCACAAAGGGTAAAATAGCAGAAGCCAATCCGCTTAGAAGGGAAAACATCAAAGACATCAAGACAGAATGACATCGAAAAGATGTTTACCTCATATTGTAAGTCATATGAGAAAAAGAAGGCAAGCAGCGTTCAAACTGAAGTTGTTTTTCCCCAAGATAGAAAGTGATTTGATCCTCAATCTTCCTCATGTTTAAATTACAGTGAATGAATATTTATTTGGCCCTTTTTCACTTTTGCATCTATAACTGGCGGTAAGGCAGAATGCGGTATTTTGACAAACACTTGTAAAAGTCACAGCCCGATCTTACTTTTCCCCTCCGATGGCTGGTTGCTTTGGATGCTTTCAGTGCGCATGCTCGTTCTGCAGCCCCGCACCTTGTTCTTATGGAGCGAAGACTTCCTGTTGACTCATGTGCTCACTAGCACCTCCTTGCACTTGGGTAGGTTCCCCCAGGAAGAACCGGCAAAGAGGTTTTCCTTTAAAGGATAGAATTCCTTTCAATGGAAAATTGACCACCGGGTGTTTTTCTTTAATGGTGCGCATTTCTTTCTATACAATATGGCGTCATTATAATGAACTGTTAAAAATTTGGAAACTAAAAATTGTGAAGACGAAAACGCAAATCACCCTGAGGGCTGCCACTATCTAATCGTTCCTTAGGGGGACCTGGGTGGCTCAGCGGGTTAAGCATCCAACATTTGACTTCAGCTCAGGTCATGATCTCACCGTCGGGAGATGGAACCCAGCGCCAGGTGCCGCGTCAGGCGCCATGCGGGTGTGGAACCACTTAAGATTCTCTCTCTTCCTCTCCCTCTGCCCATCCCCCGCTTGCACGTGTGTGCTCGCTCGCTCTCTCTTTCTAAAAAAAATAATCATTAGTAATATCTTGGGGGATGTTTTTCCATACTTTTCCCTATGCATATATCTTGATGAGATACGGAGCATTCTGTACATGTTTCTTCATTTGAAAATTCTTTTTAGCCAAAATTATATATATATATATGTATATATATATATATACATATATATATATATATGTTTAATTATACAAAAAATGATAAGATAAATTATCTGAGAAGGACTAGTGCTCATGTATATATGCATAAGAGAGAGACACAGAGAGAGAGAGATCATAGATGTTACTATCTCAATGTGGGAATTTGTGTTATTTTATTTAGCATCAGAGTTGGTTAGACGGGCTAGCTCATATACTGATGGTGATAGTGAAAATTGGTACAAACTTTCCAGAGAATAATTTAGCAACATGCATCAAAATTTTGAAAGTAAACGTCCTTTGACCTAGGGTAAATTCAAGTCTAGAAATTTAACCATAGAAAATAATGGGAAAACCACAAGGGTGTCCATCACATCTTGGTTTATGAGAGTAAGAGGAGAAAACAGCAGTTTAGGGGTGCCAGGATGGCTCAGTTGGTTGAGTGTCCCACTCTTGATTTTGGCTTAGGTCATGATCCCAGGATCATGGGATCTAGCCCTGCATCAGGCTCTACCCTGAGCAACTTTCCAAATACATAATATAGTATTGTTAATTATAGTTACCATGCTGTACATTACATCCTCAGGACTTATTTATCTTGTAACTGGGAGTTTGTACCTTTTGATCACCTCTGCCTTTGTGAATGATCAATCTGTACAATCTGCTCTCTGTATCTGTGAACTTACGATTTCTTAATTTGGTCTGTTTGTTTATTTATTTACTTATTTATTTGAGTCTGCATATCCATAAAGTATTTGTCTTCCCCTTACTTATTACACTTAGTATGATGCCCTTGTGGTCCATTCATGTTGTCACAAATGGCAGAATTTTCTTCATTTTTTTTTTTTACAGCTGAGTAATATTTCATTGTATATATACAATACATCTTCTCATCCATCTATGGATGGACACTTAGGATGTTTCCATGTCTTGGGCTATTGTAGATAATTGTGTAAAAAAAACTCGGGGTGTAGATACATTTTCAAATTAGTGTTTTCATTGCATTTGGATAAGTACCAAGAACTGAAATTGCTGAATCATGTAGTAGTTCTATTTTTAATTTTTTGAGGAAACCCCATACTGTTTCCCACAATGATTGTACCAGTTGCCATTTCTACCAACAGTACACAAGCATTCCCTTCTCTCCACATCTACACCCAATTGTCATTGCTTGTCTTTTTGATCATATCCATTCTAACAGATGTGACGTGATACCTCATTGTGATCTTGATTTGCATTTCCCTGATGACTAGTGATGTTGAGCACCTTTTCATGTACCTGTTGGCCACCTGTATACGATCTTTGGGAAAGTGTCTATTCAGTTCCTCTGCCCAATTTTTAATTGGATTATTTGGGATTTTGTTTTGTTTTGTTTTTGTTTTCGTTTTTGCTCTTGAGTTGTATGAGTTCTTTATGTATTTTGGGTATTAACCCCTTTTCAGATTTATGATCTGCAAATATTTCCATAGGTCGCCTTTTCATTTTGCTGACTGAGGCCTAGAGACATTAAATAACTTGCCTAAGACTCATGTTTTTTCCTCGAAGTAGCAAATACAAATATTTATTTCTTCATAAAAATTGTAGAAAACAACATTTCAATAAGGATAATATGCCTTTTGAAACATGCTACTTTTTGTCTAAATCATCTTTTTACTTAAAAACCAATAAGAAAAGTGGAGAATATTACCAAATGTTGTCCAGAGGTTTTATAGATATGGCAGAAGACCCCCTGATGTTAGTTACATTGAGTCATTTGCCATTCTTTGGTCACAACAGGCTGATCGTTAAAACTAACGCTTGATCAAATTGTGACAAAGATGGTTTTTGCTCCAGAGATCCTTCCACACTGTCTCCATGATGGTTAATTTTCTATGTCAGCTTGGCTGGCTATGGGGTGTCCAAATTAAACATGATTTCTCTGTGTGTCTGTGAGAATATTTCTAGCTGAGATTAGCGTTTCAACTCTTGGTTTAGTAGATTATCCTTTAAATTGTGGGTGGGTCTCATCCAATCTCTTGAAGGGCTGAAGAACAAAAAGTGGAAGAAGAAGGAATTCATCCCTTCCCGCCACCCCCCCCCCCCCCCCCCCCCCCCCCCCCCCCCCCCCACCGAGTGAGCCAGGACATCTCATTTCACCTGCACTTGGACTGGAATATTTACACCAATGGCTTTCCTGGGTCTCCATCTTGCAGATGGCAGATGGTAGGACCTCTCAACCTCTCACCTGAGCCAATGCTTTATAATAATATTTTTTATATACTATTGGTTCTGTTTTTCCAGAAAACCCCAACTACTTAGTACCTGACCCAACCACAGTAGTTACATTATTTTATCCATCCCTCTTCTATCCATGTTCTATCAGAGTCTTCTAACTGAAGGCAATCAGTGCTCATTCATACTTGTATATAAATTAGTGATAACAGTTGAACATTTTTACTTGGGCTAAATAAGTACAATTTCAGATGAGAAGTTATAGGCATTTTCAGCACGGTCCTTGGAGAAGCTCAGAGTCATATTATGTAGAGGGTAGTCTACTCTATTTTTGTGTCAGGAAATTCCTCTGTAAACAGATATTGTATGACTGTTGCATGAGTTTTTCTATTGATGTGTAACAAACCACAAATTTGGTGGTTCAAGAGAACACAAGTTTATCTCACACTTCTGTAGACCAGAGATGTAAATGCTGGGCTAAAATCAAGGTGTCTTGATCTAAGGAACTGCATTCCTTCCTGGAACTTTGAGCTCATTTTCATTATCAGTTTTGGAAGATGAAGCTCTGTAGAATTTTTTAGATATTAAAATGTTTATTTTCAATGAATATATACATTGGGTATACTTAGTCTCCTTTCATTCTGAGTCCTTTGTGAGAAATTACCCAAAAACGTTAGATTCACCATGACATGAACCAGCACGGCTTTATTGGCTCTAAAATAGTCAAATCCTACGTGGAGTGAATTTAGGGACTAGGAAACACCTTTGTGCTCCTAATATTTCCCTTGCTCATAAATTTGCATGTTAATTACATCTTTAAGTCATTGAGAGTAAGTTTTAAAATGGCAAAGTATGAGTGAATGCAAACATTTTTTTTTCTTTACTCTGTTACTGGAAATGGGAATATTATTTATCAGTTTAGCTAATCAGTCACCTGGTGTTGGCAGGTGCGATGGGAACGGGTGGAGGCCTGGGAAAATGGTGCTGACTGGACCCCCACCCAGCGGGCTGGAGTCTCCAAAGCGGGGGGCTACACATCACTTAGGCTTGTGCTCTCCCAACTTGTCACAGGGTGAGGGAACCACAGGGCATTCTCTCAAGACTTGGTTATCGTGTACCTGAGGGAAGAGGCACTGTGCTGGGCTCCCACTTCCAGTGCTGGGCCCAGCAGGGGGCCAACCTGCTGGGTAGGTGGAGGGGGTGGTAATCTTGACAATGGGATTGGCCTGAGGAGATGTGTTTGGGAGTGTGCTGATACGCATCTATAGTATTTTTTTTACTACGGTCAGTTTCATGGGCCTCCTCGCTCAGACCCTCTGTGCCTTCCATGGCTTACCACCCCCTCCTTAACTTGACTTTGTTGTTTTTGATCTTGTATTCCTGCTCTGTTAGGATGAACCTGATTGGGCTGAGGGCTCTTCCATTGGGAAAAAGCTGACTTATCCATCTTTTGCAAAAAAGATGTATTTGCCTTTGAAAACCTTCATGGCTGGTGTAAGGGAGGCAAGAGAGGAGGGTTATTGTATAGGACGACTTTCACTATCACTAGTGGAATAATCACTGCTCCCTATTGGCTCAGTGGAATCTCTTTCTGTATGGGGGCCATTGTACACACTCACATGGATGCAGACTACAGCACAGTATTAACACACTCTTGTCATTTATTGTATTTAATGCAACTGGCAATAAGGCAGCAAAGGGTCTATATCTGTAGGCAACCTGACTGAGAATGAAGCAAAGCTTACTCTGGTATGGAAAAGCAAAGGAACCATAGATACTTTGAAGTGACAGAAAATACACTAGGGCCATGTGTGAGCACTTTGCAACGTTGTGAAAAATCACTGATTTCTGCCAAACACCACGGCCTGAGACTGAGCATCCGAGCGTGGGAGATGATCACTCACAATCCCGTAGAGAGAGAGAGAGAGAGAAAGAGAGACAGAGAGAGAAAAGAACCACTGGGTCACTGGTGATCATGTGACATTCGTCGTCACGTACTATTCATATTGCAAGACGTGGCTCGTTTATCAAGTTAAAAATTATTAGAAATGTTTGTGCATCTTGCGGAACACTCACAGAGCCAGTTACTTGCAATCCAAGGTTTTACTGTACTACAAAATAATCACCACAGTACGTCTACTTACCATAGGTCACCATACACTTGACCCCCTTCACCCTTTCCACACCCCCATCTCTCTTCCTTTGTGACAACACCAGTTCGTTCACTGTATCCATGAGTTTCCTTTTTGTTTTCAGATTCCACATTTCGGTGGTATCGTATATTTGTCTTTCTCTGTCCACCCTATTTCACTTAGCATAATGTCCTCAAGGTTCATCCATGTTGTCACAAATGGCCAGATTTCCTTCCTTTTTTATGGCTGAGTAGGTTTCCACTGTGTATGTACATCACTCGTTGTCCATTCATCTATCGACGAGCACTTAGGTTGTTTCCATATCACGGCTATTGTCAATAACATAGACATCGCGGGTGCATATACATAAACATAAACATATCATACATATCCATAAACATGGTGGGTGCATATACCTTTTCAAATTAGAGTCCATTTTCTTCAGATAAATATCCAGAAGTGAAATAGTTGGATCATACGGTAGTTGTATTTTTGACCTTTGAGGAAACTGCCTGCTGTTTTCCATAGTGGCCGTACCAATTTACATTCCCACCAACAATGCATGAAGGTTCCCTTTTCACCACAACCCCTCCAATACTTGCTATTTCTTGTCTTTTGTTTTATTTTTTAATTTTTTTTAACTTGTAATTTTTTTTTTTTTTATTTTAGAGACAGAGTGTGTGAGCCAGGGAGAGGGGCAGAGGGAAAGAAAGAACCTTTTTTTAAAAATTTATTTTGAGAGACAGCAAGAGAGAGAGAGTGCACGCGTGCACACGTGTAAGTGAGGGACGGGCAGAGAGACAGAGGGAGATAGAGAATCCCTGGCAGGCTCTGTGCACTGTCTGTGCAGGCATGGACTGGATCTCATGAACCAAGAGATCGTGACCTGAGCCAAAATCAAGAGTGGGACACTTAATAGACCGAGCCACCGAGGCGCCCCAAGAGAGAATCTTTTTTCTGTTTCTTTTTTAAAAATTTATTGTCAGGTTAGCTAACATACAATGTGTACAATGTGTTCTTGGCTTCAGCAGTAGATTCCTGTGGTTCATCACTTACATACAACAGCCGGTGCTCATCCCGACAAGTGCCCCCCTCAATGCCCATCACCCATTTTGCCTGTCCCCCGCCCTTCACCCCCATCAACCCTCAGCTTGTTCTCTGTATTTAAGAGTCCCAAGAGAGAATCTTAAGCAGGCTGCATGCTCAGCATGGAGCTTGACGTGGAGCTCGATCCCACGACCCTGGATCGTGACCTAAGCTGAAAATCAGGAGTCGGACGCTCAACTGACTGAGCCACTCAGGCACCCTCATATGCCCTTCTTAAAATTAAACTTTTTTATTTTGGAATATTTTCAGATTTACAGAAAAGTTGCAAAGATAGCACAGAGAATTCCCGTATACCCTTTCCCAGTTTCCCCTGAAGTGAACACCTTACTTCACGTCTTTTTTATTCATCAGCGTTCACTGGGAGCCTAAACTCAGCCTTGGCTATCGATGAGGCATTGTCATTAAAATCACACTGCAAATATATCATGTAATATCTGTTTCGTGGCTCTCATCGGTCATGCTGTTTCAGCCTCTGGTCTGCCTTTTACATCAAGAAGAATCTAGCATAAGTCATTTTGACCTTGGAATTGAAGGCCTGAGTTTAGGTCCGGACTCTGCTGCTTACCAGTTTCTTCCTCTGTAAACCACAGACAAGACCACTTACTCTGCCAACCTCAGAAAACTGGTTTGAGAATTTGTCAAGTGTCAGCTCTGCGAGGATAATGGCATTTCTCATCTCACTCATTACTGATTCCCTGGTGTCTCGTAAAGGGCCGGAACACAGCAATACAGTACTCATACAAACATGATTGAAATGAATGAATGATGCAACAAGGTAATGCTCGTAATGTTTTTTATAACTTAAAAAATGGCATAAATACATTAGGAGTTTTAACTACTCATCTACAAACAGAGGATAATGTGTGTGTTAGTTGATGTCGGTCATGATGATTGAAACCCATTCACCAATTCCCATTTTGTTCACGATGGAGTCAAACCCTTTACGGGTCCCTCTCGAGGAGCAGGCATTTTTATTTTTTTTTTTTAATTTTTTTTTTAACATTTATTTATTTTTGAGACAGAGAGAGACAGAGCATGAACAGGGGAGGGCCCGAGAGAGAGGGAGACACAGAATCCGAAACAGGCTCCAGGCTCTGAGCTGTCAGCACAGAGCCCGATGTGGGGCTTGAACTCACGGACCGCGAGATCACGGCCTGAGCTGAAGTCAGACGCTTAACAGACTGAGCCGCCCAGGCGCCCCGTGGAGCGGGCATTTTTAAAAGTGGGCTGTTTTTAAAATTGCTGGGCCAAGAAGAAGTTTGCTATTTTTGCTAACATTTTCCGGCAGCTCGTGAGAACCTGAAAACAAATATTGTTCTTTCTTCAGATGTTTACTGGCCTAGCGTGCTGATTTGCATTTTTGTTATCCGTTGTGGTCTTGATTCTATCTCCTGAGAAAAGTAAATGTTTATAAACCATGCACCTGCGTTTTGTTACTTATTTCAGAAATGCCTTCATCTCAGCCTCGCCTTTCACCTGTAATGAGTTTTGTGTTTCATTTTGATTTGATTTTCTTTCCAGTCTGCTATACCAATAGACAAAACCTGAGATATTACATTTAGGATCCCTTTGCTGGAAAGGCAGACTAAACCTTTTGTTTATGCTACAGCCCCTGGAGGTCCCCTGGGGACAATGTCGCTATTTCCATTCTCATGATTGTTGTGTGAAAATGGTCTCTTGTTATTACTAAATCTTCCGAGCTTACTGGTTCTGGGGAGGAAGGAAAAGGTGTAAATATTCGAGCCTCCCCTGCACAGAGGAACCCAAAAGTGTCACATCAGTCCAGTACATCCATGAGTCAGTCCATTTGCATAGAGAATAAGGTCATGGGAAATAAAGCTTTCAGTAATGTCAAATTTGAATATAAAAATGCTACCCTGAGTTTAAAATATGTATACAAAACCGGAGTTCACTCATGTATAACCTCAAACATTGCTCCGAATGGCAATAATGCCGGTATAGAATTATGAAGTTTCAGAACCAGAAGTTCTATTTTGATCCCCTCGTTATATATGTGAAGAAATGGAGGCCTAGACAGGCTGGCTGCCTGTCAATGTTCAGACAGCGAGCCACTGGCAAAGTCAATAAAGAAATACAGGCCTTGGGATCTGAACGCTAGCTTTCTCCAAACACAGTTGCTTTTTAGTGGTTATTAATTATTCAGTGTAGAGGTTACCCAGGGCTTACTGCTTTCCCTCCTTGGTCCTGCCTCTGTTTTAAAACGTTTTCTAATTGCATCTGATAGGGCGGGGAGGTAGACCCTCAGTCAGTCAATTTTGCGCTCTTTAATAGATTGGGTAAAGATTTAATGGGAAGGAGTTATTTAAAAGATAAAAATAAGCTCTTTACAAGATTCTGTGATTTGTATCTATGTGATTATATCTATTTTGATCTATTTCCTCTTGTTAATTAAAAATATTTTAGTGTGTGTGTGTGTATTTATATATATTGTACCAATATAGACTTATATCAATATATTATCAGAAATATGATTCCAGATAATATTATTGATTAACAGGCTTCATTCTATGATGTAAACAAAAGAAACAGAAAATAGTGCTTTGCAATCTGGTTCAGTTGTCACACACGGGTAGCAATAAACAGTGCACGTCTGTGTAATTCATGCCACATTCTTGGAAATAAAATTAAAAAAAAAAATCTGAAGCTAGAGATGGGTTAGAGATACAGGTGTGGCAGAGGTTGGATTGATGGAGAAAGATTTTTAAAGTATAGTGTGAAAATGGGGCGCCTGAGTGGCTCAGTCGGTTAAGCATCTGACTTCGGCTCAGGTCATGATCTCACGGTTCGTGAGTTCAAGCCCTGCGTCGGGCTCTGGGCTGACCGCTCAGAGCCTGGAGCTTGTTTCTGATTCTGTGTCTCCCTCTGTCTGCCCCTCCACTGCTTGCACTCTGTCTCTCGCATTGTCTCAAAAATAAATAAACATTAAAAAAATTAAAACAAAAAATATAGTATGAAAGTGGTTCTGTTAGTTGAATAAAATTAAATTTTTTTCATGTATGTTATACGCTAAAGGCAATTATAACATTTTTTCCCAGTTTTGCATAAGATATTTTTAAAAAGACTTGCATAGGATTACCAAGATACCCATCATAAAATTGTCATTGTCAGTATACTTATAGAAGACATAATTTCCAAATTTACTTCTGTCTTGGGTTAAAAAAAATACTAGAGATATGTCCAAAAAGAAAACAAGTGAAAGTAAGAAAGAAATACAGAGAGAAAGAGAGAGAGGGAGAGAGAGAGAGAGAGAGAGAGAGAGATCCTTACAGAGGCTCATGTTTAAAAAACAACCAGTGATGACAAAATTGCCATACACACATGGTTCTTAACACTTTGGTGGCTTGATTAGGGGCATTTCTTCAGCAATTCTCTTCTCTGTAGCATCAATGTTTCTTTTCATACTTAATTACTCCCCTCATCTTTAAAACACAAATAAACTTCTCTTGAGGCCACCTCTTCTCCAGCTACCACCCTTTGTACCCAAACTACTAAAGAGTTACCTCCTTACCATCCTCAATTCCTTTGCTTCATTCCAAATTGTGTACCTTTTATTTCTTTTTCTTGTCTTGTTACATTAGCTAGAACTTCAGTTTGATGTTGAACAGGAGTGTTGGAAGGAGACATCCTTTCATTGTTCCTGATCTTAGTGGGAAAGCATTGAGTTTCTTACCATTAATTATGAAGCTAGCTGTAGGTTTTTGGTAGATATCCCTTATCAAGTTGAAGAAGATCCCCCTCTGTCCATAGTTTACTGAGAACTTTTATCGTGAATGGGGTAAGATTTTGTCAAATGCTTTTTCTGCATCTATTGATACGATAATCACGTTATTTTGCATGTTCAACACGTCGATGTGATGTATTATATTATTACATTTTCAAATGTTGAACCAATCTTGCATACCTGGAATAAATCTCATTTGGTAATGGTATACAATTCTTTTTGTATATTGTTGGATTGGATTTGGTAATATTTTGTTGAGGGTTTTTGCATCCGTGTTCGTTCCAGTCCCTTTTTTTGCCATTGTCTCTTAAACCACTTGAAAGTGTTTATTTCCACCCTGCCTGGAGACTGCTTTATTCACAATAACTGCAGTATGTGAAACCAGCGGCCTTTTCCTGTTCCCACCTGCTCTAGCAGAGGACACGGATGCAGAGGACTTCTGACCCTTGAAGCTTTGTCTTTACTTGGGTTTCCTCCAGAATCTTGTGCTCTTCTTCCTCTCTTCTCCCCTGCTGACCCTCCTCTTTGGACCTCATCTGTATCACACCCAGGTTCACGGCATTAGATATCAGCCTTACAGTATCTATTCCCAAATCTTTACCTTCAGCTCAGTCCCGTCCTCCAATATCTGATCATGTATCCCGTGTTCTAGGTGAAATCTTCAAAATCTGCCCAAATTGCAGTCTTGATTCTCCAAACTCTCCTGCATCTGGCAACTTGATCTTCCAATTGGCTTGGCTCCAAATTCCAAGTTATCCGTGATTCTTTCCTTTTGCTCTCACACTTCAAATTCAGTCATCAGGAAACTTCTCTTGGCTCTACCTTTAAAATATCCACTGACACTTGTCACTCCTCCACTCCTATGCCCTGGTCTAAGCCACCGCTGTCCTCTTCCTCAAACCATTTTAATGGACACTTAACGCTTCTGTCTACATGCTCTCTTTCCCCATTCTCTCTCCCCAGAGTATTGTCAACTAGAGTGTCACTTCATAGCTGAATTCTGGGCGTGTCGTCCCCCTGCTCAAACCCTCCAACATCAAACGACCTCCGGGCAGAAGCTTCTCTGTCATCACTGTTGCTACCTTCCTTCTCCTGGCCACTTTGGTGCTCCTTGACCACTGGACACGTTTCACCTCAGTGTCATGGCGATGTTCCCATTCTGCTACCTGCGTTGCTCCTCCCCCACATGTCCCCATGACACCTGTTCTCAATCAGCGTTTCTAAGTCTTTGTTCAGTTGTCACCTTCATGATGAAGCCTTCCCATACTGTCCCTTTTAAAGCCTCAACCCGTCCGACCTGTGGCACTGGCTGTTCTGCTTCTTCACCTTATTTTTTCTCCCAAGTATTGATCTTCTTCTTTAAAAAAAAATGTTTTTTAGGGGCGCCTGGGTGTCTCAGTCAGTTAAATGTCAGACTTCAACTCAGGTCATGATCTCACGGTTCGTGAGTTCGAGCCCCGCTTGGGGCCCTGGGCTGACAGCTCAGAGCCTGGAGCCTGCTCTGGATTCTGTGTCTCCCTCTCTCTTTGCCCCTCTCCAATTCACGCTCTCTCTCTCTCTCTCTCTCTCTCTCTCTCAAAAATAAGTAAACATTGGGGCGCCTGGGTGGCGCAGTCGGTTAAGCGTCCGGCTTCAGCCAGGTCACGATCTCGCGGTCCGTGAGTTCGAGCCCCGCGTCGGGCTCTGGGCTGATGGCTCGGAGCCTGGAGCCTGTTTCCGATTCTGTGTCTCCCTCTCTCTCTGCCCCTCCCCCGTTCATGCTCTGTCTCTCTCTGTCCCAAAAATAAATAAAAAACGTTGAAAAAAAAAATTAAAAAAAAAAATAAGTAAACATTGGGGCGCCTGGGTGGCTCAGTTGGTTAAGCCGCCGACTTCGGCTCAGGTCGCGATCTCATAGTCCGTGAGTTCAAGCCCCGCGTCGGGCTCTGTGCTGATGGCTCAGAGCCTGGAGCCTGCTTCCGATTCTGTGTCTCCCTCTCTCTCTGACCCTCCCCCATTCATGCTCTGTCTCTCTCTGTCTCAAAAATAAATAAACGTTAAAAAAATTAAAAAAAAATAAGTAAACATTAAAAATAATGTTTGTTTATTGGGGCCCCTGGGCGGCTCCGTCGGCTAAATGCCTGACTCTTGATTTCAGCTCGAGTCACGATCTCAGTCTGTGGGATTGAGCCCCAGGTCAGGCTCCACGCTGATGGTGCAGAGCCTGCTTGGGACTCTCTCTTTCCCTCGCTCTCTGCCCCTCCCCCCACTCGTGGGCACTCGCACATGTGCTCTTTCTCTCAAAATAAACAAGTATGCCTATTTATTTTCTCAAAATAAAGAAAATGTTTACTTATTATTTCTCTTAAAATAAATAAATAAGCAGATTTATGAAAGAAAGAGAGAAAGAGCAGGGGAAGGGGCAGAGAGAGAGGGGAAAGAATCCCAAGTAGGCTCTGTCCTGTCAGTGTCGAGCTGACGTGGGGCTCGATCCCAAGAACTGTGAGATCGTGACCTGAACTGAAATGGAGTCAGACTCTTAACTGACTGAGCCACCCAGTTGCCCCCCGCAGCCCAACGTTTCTCTACTAATAGCATATTGTTTTACTTATTTTTGTGTTTATGGGCTGTTCTCCCCCTAGGATGCAGGCTCTACTGAGGTATATATTTTTTGCCAGTTTTTTCACTGTTCCATATCCGCTGCCTAGTGCAGTTCCCCACTCAGCAGACACTGAAATGTTTGTTCAGTGGATGCATGAAAGCAAGTTGGGGTCCTATAAACCTGCTGAAAATCCCACCGGTGTAACTCAGGGTAGGTAATGGCCCTCCCTTGGGACAAAGTTTATTGATTTGTAAAACAAAACCAATAAGACCTCTCATGTTGTTTTGAGGCATAAATTTTATAATTGTGCATAAAGCGCAGAGCAGAACCCTTAGTGAGTTCTTCACATATTGTAATTCGTGCGTGTTTTTACTCACTTTCCACCTGTGTATTCTTTCAATAGTGGGTGTTTTTTTTTTTTTTCCAAACTCAAGTAGAAAAATTTTAGTGACTTGTTTCTTCCCTGGCTGGTAAAATACTTGACATATAACCTTCAGATCTTCGTAGTTGTAGTTGAAAATATTTTGAGTTATTTTTCCTAAAATTTCATTCAAGAAAATTTTCAATGCTATTATTTATAAGTTGGTTTTTTTTCCTCTAGAAAATGTTTGCACGCATTTTGGTATCACTGTTCATGGTGAAGAAGCATATGTGGTCTCCAGAGATTGCTGGTATCTTACTCACGGTGTTTCAGGCTAAATAGAGCATTTCGCTTTTCCTTTCATAAACCATAATAAAGTAAATTTTTAGAAAATTAATTGCCTTTTGATGTTTAATATTAAGTGGAAAAAAGTCAACAGCATGAATGCTAGATGCGTTTTCCTTCACTGCTAATATTTGATAATAGCTTTAGTTTTAAAAAATAAATTGCTAATGATTTTCCCAATGGCAGATGCCATTTATTATTTTAATCAAAAATAGGTATTGTATTAACATTTAATATTACTGCTTGTACCCATCTTAGCTAACATTTTAAAAACAAACTTTACTGTGATTAATACAGTTTGTAAAGGCTCAGTGCTGTAATGGTACACAGCTGCCTAAGAATATTGCTCAAATTGAAAATAATTTGCTTATTTCTTTTTTTTTTTTAATGTTTATTTATTTTTGAGACAGAGAGAGACAGAGCATGAACAGGGGAGGGGCAGAGAGAGAGGGAGACACAGAATCGGAAGCAGGCTCCAGGCTCTGAGCCATCAGCCCAGAGCCCGACGCGAGGCTCCAACTCACTGACCGCGAGATCATGACCTGAGCTGAAGTCGGACGCTTAACCAACTGAGCCACCCAGGCGCCCCTATAATTTGCTTATTTCTATGATGTATGGTTTTGACAAAATTTTACAGATACCTCAAATGCACCTGGCCTAAAATTAAGTGCACATATCTTTTGAACTGCTCTTTTCCCTCTGTTCCTTCTCTCAACTAAGAGCATCCCACAAAGCTGGGGGGCAGGTGATTACCTGGGGGTGATCTTAAATCTCTTTCTGTCTCTGCACTCTGACAATACCTGGTTAGGAAAAAAAAGATTGACGTTTTCCATTCAAATATCTCATAATAATTCCTATCACCTTAGATGAATATGAGTTGCTCTTTCCTATAAAAACTACTTTGAAGACAGGCTCATCATTGAGCCTCTGGCTTTGGCCCCTTTGGATCTATTCATCTGGTTCCTAAAGTGACGTGTCTGTAGATCTCGGTGGCCTCTATGCTCCAGTCCAAATATCTTAACAGAACACATACCATCTGATGTCCAGTCCACTTGGGGCTGGAATCCTGTTAGCCGATGAGCTGAGGCGAGCACTTTAGCCACAGCAGACAAGTCTCCCTTGGTCACCCAGTGTGTGCCATGTTGTTAGTACAAAAACAGTCCTCCGCAAAGGGGAGAACGCCTGGAAAGGGTGTGGGTTGGTAGAGGATGGGGCCACACAGGTAAAGCGAGACCCGAAAGTCAAGACAATATGAAAGAAATAATAAAAGACAGCGCTAGGAAGCAGGAGGCGAGGAGGAGAGATTTTTTTGTTTTACGCTTGTTACTTCATTTAAAATTAGTAAAATGATAAACACAGTTTTAGGTAAGTGACAATTCAGTACACTTAATTGGGTGATATAAAAATATACATACTCACAAGCGCCTTCACCAACATCGAATATTTCAACGCTTTTCGTCAGAGTACCCTCGAATCCCAAAATTTTGTTGTCAATTTATTTTTTTCAAATCCAAATTCTCTTTGGGCCCAAGAGTTTTGCAAATATGTGATCGCTCCATCTATTAACAGCTTCTTTGGCTACTTTATTTTCTTGGTGTGTTTCCTCTCTGACTTCCGGGTCACATTCTTTGTATTTTTCTACTGCTGCCCTTAGCTATTCCCTTTGGTCTCAAAGTTAAAAAGAAAAAAAGCTCTTTTTCTAGCATGGTTGGCTCCTGCCAACTCATCTTAGTTTCCGGATGCTGTTTGGTAGGTCTGGGTGCTTACGATTGGATAACTGAGATTCCAGAACCTCCTACTTACATTTCCTCCAGGAAGAGCTTTACTTGGAAAAGCCCAATAATCGTTGGACGTTCCGATCCTCTCCCAGACAACCACACCGTCATCAACTAAGCTTGAAAGGACTTCTGACAGAGCAGTAATCCCTTTCTGTTTGGGAACAGCCTTCTCCATGTCTTTAACCGAAATTTACTTTTTATGTCAAAAAATATTTCCAGCAGGCGGGCTCTCTTTTCCTCTGAGCTCAGTCCTTGTTTTCTTCGCAGGATCTAACCCAGCGTGGCATGCAAGCAAGGCTAAGTGAGGTGCTTCCCTAATAAAGCCACTAACTCCCTATCAACCAGCAGCCAAAGGCCAGAAGGGCAGTGATTCCCACCCGTTAGTGAAAACCCACGGATTTTCACCGAAATCATCTAACTAGCATTGAGTGACGATTCGTTAGGTTACTTTTGAAACTGCGAGCAATTTGGAAATGTGCCCTACATGCACATACATGTACACAGAAGGCTCATGGGTCAAAGATCAAGAGGGCCTTTGGGGATCTGGGGTGTCCCAAGGCACCTGCCTGCCAGCCGGCTGACACCTTGTTTCTCTCTCCTGATGAGGGGTTGCACCTTTGGTGGCCCTAATCCAGGAGCCTGGGGCACCGGTCCTGAAGTGACTCGTGGTGCTTTTGAGGCTGTGCGATGTTCAGGTAACTTCTCTAAAGCCCGGTGTGTTCAACGGAACCTGCCCTCGAGGGCGCGGTCAGAGGGGAGGGAGGTGGCGGGTCCCCATGCTTAGGTCCCGTGGTTCAGGGGCGCCGAGGAGAGGCTCGAAGACACTGGGCTCTCTCGGTTGGTTTGTGATGAGGGAAAGGACTGCACAGGCCTCACGTCCCCCGTCTTTTCCCAGGCCAAGTGCGGTCAGTGGTCTCTCCCCTGGCTGGATGCCAGCCGTGAGCGCTTGTCCCCACCGAACCCAACCTGCTCTTACCTCCGCCTTTTTGCGAGCTGCTCCCTCTGCCTGGCAAGCTTTACTCAAGGTGCTTGCAGAGTTCTCTCCTCCCCACCGAAATGAAGCCGTCTGTGCATCTCCTCCCAAACCCTTATTTTCCAAGAAGAATAAAGCACCTGTCCTTACCCGCATCACACCTTTGTAATATTGTTGCCACTCGAATTATCAACTTGCCTGTAGCTTTCTTTTTATTGACAGCCTTACTCCATTATCAGCTGGATCCTGGAGGGCTTTCCTTCCCCCTTCCATTTTCTTGCACAATATCCCATATAGATCAAGCTCTCAAAATGTTTTCTGCGCTTTAAATGTCAAACACAATCTTAATTCTTTCCCCATGGAGTGATGGTAGAAAAGGAAGAAAGTCACCCCCGCCCCCCAGAGGGTACTGTTAAAAACATGTAAGTTGATTTTATACTAAAAGAAGATTTTATTTTATTTTTGTCATTTTGTTTTCATTTTTTAAATGTTTATTTGTTTTTGAGAGAGAGCGAGAGAGCACAATTCGGGGCAGGGACAGAGAGGGTGGACAGAGGACCCAAAGGGGGCTCTGTGCTGACAGTAGTAAGCCTGATGTGGGGCCCGAACTCAGGAACTGTGAGATCAAAGTCAAAGTGGGTCGCTCGACTGACTGAGCCACCCAGGCTCACCGAAAAGATTGAAAATGGTTTGCATCCTTTTTATACTTTTCAGTGTTTCACTTGTTTTATGATTTTGAATGTTAAGGTGGTTCGGGCAGTCGACCTGAAGAGATCAAGGTTTTCCATTGGCAAAAATAACATAGTAAGGTTCAGTTTAACGAAGATATAACACCTGCTGGATCCCTAACTCTAATCACCGGGGGGGTGGTGGGCTGGGGGTGGAGGGTGGCCGTGGAACATAAGGAGGCAACTCTGGTCAAAATTTGGCTTCGAGGTATTTTGAGTGGAGTTTTTACGAGTGGAATTTTTACGCTTCTAGCCCACAATTTAGAGTTGCCAGCTGTCGTAGAGTTGGGAGAAATGACAACTTCTTCATCCCTCTGCTTCTTTTTCTTGAATCTGTCGATTCGCCACGCAGGCAAAAAGCGACGCCTTGGGGTCAACTGTCCAGTAAGAGAATCTATCAGAATCTGTGTTCCGGCAGTGGTAGGAAGAGCTGTGTGTGATGAAGTCAGGAGAGTTTTGTTGTGGATTCTGCTGTCCTTTATGGGGTGCGGGTGTTTCTGGTTTCATATGTGTAGTGTTTGTTTAATTCCGAGTAACCTAGATTTTGCAAAATGTGGTGCCGGCTGATTGTAGCAGTGGAAATGAAACAGAGGAAACCGAGACCACAGACTTCTCCTGGGGTTCTCAGGCTTAAAATTAGACTTGCTGGCGAGATTTCTTCTTTGTGAGAATGTACCTTCTGAAAATAGAAGGGATATTTTAAGTCTTTGCAAAAATATGCACCCCATATATAAAGTCTATGAGGTTCCTGCGTAACTGATCTCAAAACGCACTGTCTGCATTCTCCCGTTTAAAAAATTGTGTAATGGATTAAAGTATCACTTTGCGTACCATCGATGAATGTTCCCCTACTTACCAGAGTGATACTCTTTCCTTTTTCTGTTCTTTTATGATTGTGAAAAAAAAAATGTCTGCCCTGACATCTCTAGCAATATGAAAGCATATAGAAAGTACATATATAGGCTTTGTAACTTCTTTCCTTTCTCCCCTCTCATTCTAGAGCTCCAGAACCCACCTCTATTTTCAGTTGGGTGGACATCTTCCCAAAATCCTTATTGCGTGTGTTAGTTTCCTAAAAACTAGGGTTAGTCCTTACTGTGTGTATTAGTTTCCTACGGCTGCCATAACAAATACCACAGACGGGGTGGCTTAAACAGCAGAATCTGTTTTCTCATAGTTCTAGAGCCTGGAAGTCCAAGATCAAGATGTTGGCAGAGTTGGTCTCTCCTGAAGCTTCTCTCCTTGCCTCGCAGATGGTTTCCTTCTTGCTGTGTCCTCATATGGTCGTTTCTCAGGTGTCTCTCTCTCTCTCTGTCTCTCTTTTTAATGCTTATTTATTTTTGAGAGAGAGAGGCAGGGGAGGGACTGAGAGAGATGGAGACACAGAATGCGAAGCAGGCTCCAGGCTCTGAGCTGTCAGCACCAGAGCCCAATGTGGGGCTCGAACTCACGAACCACAAGATCGTGACCTGAGTCGAAGTTTGATGCCTAACTGACCGAACCACCCAGGCGCCCCGCAGAGGCCCATTTTTCTATTGGGTTGTTGGTATTTTTCTTATTCATAATGGTTCTTCATATGTTATGACCATTTATCTTTCATCTGTTATACACTTTAAAATACTTCTTTCAGATATGACTTGAGTTTTAATTTTGTGTGTGGGTTATTTTGACCTGGAGAGGTTTTGCATTTTTATGTGACCAAATCTATACATGTTTTCCTTTGAAAAGTTTGCATGTTTTTTAGGAATGCCTTCTCTACCAATAGGCAATGGTGCTTTTCCGCTGCTTACATGCGTCCGTATCTCTCATTATAAAAATGTAAGATCAGGAGTTATGTCTGTTCATTTCACTTACTTTTTCCATGCGGCAGTATGGCTCAGACACTTTAAATGTCAGGCCAAATAAGTCTACCTTATTCTTCTAAGTTTCTTGGAAACTTTAAATGTCAGGGCAAGTCAGTGTACCTTACATGTTGGTGCACAGTGCTGTATTAGACTCTATTTAAGTACTTCTACTGTGATAACCATGCAGTCTTTTCCAAATTGTTTTGCCATTATCACAGTTTCAGAATCACTAGTCTCGATGATTAATGTTTAGATTTTAATTTACTCGATATTCTGTTTTATAGACAACATTGCAAGATTCTTAGACATTTAACAGCCCATCTTTTCTTTATCAGTTTGAAATGCAGCTTTCTTATGTTTTACACTATTATACCTCATTCTGCTTCTTGACTCACTTTTATTATTTTCCTATTGCTGTGCCAAGACAACACTCTTTTAATTATTGAATAATTATAAAATGTTTGATTATCTGCTACAGCAAGTTAATCTAGATTATATATATATATATATATATATTTTTTTTTTTTTTTTTTTTTTTCCCCTAGGAGTGTTTAGGTAGTTCTTGCCATTGGCTTTATTTCCTTAACAAGCTGGAAACAGCTTGTCAAATTATAGAATCTTTTTGAGTCTGATTTAGATTGACAAACTGATTTGGGAAATGTTGACTTTTTTAGCATATCAAGACTCCTAGGGTATCAATGGTATGTCTCTATTTTTTCTAGTTCTCTTTGCTGTCCTTCAATAAAGGTTTCTTTATAAAGGCTTCACCTGGGGAATGCAAATTGGTGCAGCCGCTCTGGAAAGCAGTGTGGAGGTTCCTCAGAAAATTAAAAATAGACCTACCCTATGACCCAGCAATAGCACTGCTAGGAATTTATCCAAGGGATACAGGAGTACTGATGCATAGGGGCACCTGTACCCCAATGTTTATAGCGGCACTCTCAACAATCGCCAAATTATGGAAAGAGCCTAAATGTCCATCAACTGATGAATGGATAAAGAAATTGTGGTTTATATACACAATGGAATACTATGTGGCAATGAGAAAAAATGAAATATGGCCTTTTGTAGCAACATGGATGGAACTGGAGAGTGTGATGCTAAGTGAAATAAGCCATACAGAGAAAGACAGATACCATATGGTTTCACTCTTATGTGGATCCTGAGAAACATAACAGAAACCCAGGGGGGGGGAGAAGGAAAAAAAAAAAAAAAAAAAAGAGGTTAGAGTGGGAGAGAGCCAAAGCATAAGAGACTGTTAAAAACTGAGAACAAATTGAGGGTTGATGGGGGGTGGGAGGGAGGGCAGGGTGGGTGATGGGTATTGAGGAGGGCACCTTTTGGGATGAGCACTGGGTGTTGTATGGAAACCAATTTGACAGTAAATTTCATATATTAAAAAAAAAAAAAAAAAAAAAGGCTTCACCTGTTTATCTTTAATTACATTCCTAGGTATAGTATTGCTTTGGTGTTAGAAATGGGATTTTTTTCCTATTACATTTTAGAATTGGATATCGCTGTTATGTAGGAAAGTTATTGTTTTTGTTGGATATTTATCTTGCATCCCGTTACATAACCCTGTCCCCAAGAGCTTACAAATTTAATGCAAACAAAAGCCAATCTCTAAATTGGAACATAAGGATAATTAGAGGCACAATAGCCAGAGATAACAATGAACCAAAGGAAAAGGTGGGGATGATTATGGAAGTTCCTCAAAGCTCTTCGAAGTGAGTATTTTGGCTTTAATTCAATAAATGATGGGAATCATTTTGGGGTCAGAGAAAGGCCATTGAGACCTTGGAGTTGTAGAATTTTTTTTTGTCACACTGCATGCAATCTGGAATCAAGGTAGCCTCCTGGGAGGCTATTCTGGTACTATAACCTCATAGAGAAAAGGGCCTTACACCAAGTGGCAAATAAATTAATCACTTCCAAAGAAGACGCAGGGGCGCCTGGGTGGCTCAGTCGGTTGAACGTCTGACTTCCACTCAGGTCATGATCTCACAGTTCGTGGGTTCGAGCCCCGCATCGGGCTCTGTGCTGACAGCTCAGAGCCTGGAGCCTGCTTCGGATTCTGTGTCTCCCTCTCCCTCTGCCCCTACCCCACTTGTGTTCTATCTCTCAAAAATAAATAAACATTAAAAAAAATTTCAAAGAAGACACAAATAGGACTTAAAAAGGTTGCATATGAGAGAAGAGCATGGTATTCAGAATTTTTATTTTAGTAGAATGGAATAACAACGATATGATTTTCCACAGTGAGTGGGAAGCTGGTTTAATGAAAGACAAACGACGTTTGGATTAAGACCCATTTAGATAAATTTTGAAATAGAAAAGCACGCTTGGTATGAAACCAAATCTGGGTGATCGGTGCACTGAAATAATTCAACAGCATAGCACGCTTCTGTTCTTGGCACAACTCACCATTTCCCAATCTGCTTTTGAGTCACGATGTACTTAAGACCTATTCCTTCCCGGGTGCTTCCTGATGTGGTTAAAGGTCTTCTGTTTTTGCTTTTGTTTTGTTCGAAAATTATTAAACTGGTGAGAAATGATTAATTGGAATGAGTTTACAGGGAGTGTGACTTTCTAAAAAGTACAGCTGTGCTCAAGTTGAGCTCTTTGTAAATGGTGTTTTGATGATTGAAAAAGGGTAGAGGCATTAGATTTAAAGTTAAAGGTCACATGTATGGGGAATAGGAGGGAAAATGAGCGATGCTTTCAAAAGCTTTTGCAAAGGAATAATTTCTGTTGATGGACAGTACGGATGTTTGAATCATAGAAAGTCACAAAATGCAACTTATGGTATTTATATGTATCATAAATTTGTTTTTTATTTTAATCAATAAACAGTTATTGACTATTCAATATTAAAAGTTTCCTAAAAGTACTCCCGAGAAATCTCAAAAATAAGAGGGGGGGGAATATTTGATTGACAAAAATAAATTTTTGGAATTTCAAAGTTATCTCTTTCATAGGATAGATGTTATGAATAAAATCCAAGCAGCAGTTGTAGACGTAAGTGAAAATACTATAGGTGAATTTTAGGCATCCTCTTGTTAAGCTTCTTGTTAAGGGATTATGAGAACATAATCCATTTTATGGTCCATAGCACATTATAAGGGCCAATCAGAAAACTAATAGCATTTCAAGGATACCGAGATTTCCAGTAGGAACTCAACATTTATTTGATGGTTAATGCTAATTACCTATCCATACAAATAGTTGAAAAAAAAATAGAAATGCTTGATTGAGAGCTGCCATCAAGTGTTTGGACTTTTTTTTTTTTATGTGCAGTTTTACCAGTTTTATTTTATTTTATTTTTATTTTTAGAGGTGCGGGGAGAGGGGTAGAGGGAAAGAGAGAGAAAATCTAAAGCCGGCTCCACGCTCAGCATGGAGCCCCACGCCGGGCTCCATCCCAAGACCCTGGGATCATGATCTGAGCTTCAATCGAGAGTCGGATGCTCAACTCACCGAACCACCCAGGAGCCCCCAGTTCCACCAGTTTTAACACATAGAGAGTCGTGTTTCTGCCACCACATTCAATATATAGAACAGTTCTGTCACTAAAAAGTCCCTCATGATGCCCCTTTGTCATCATCTCCTTCCTCGACCGCCGACCGTTGGCCACAAAGGATCTGTTCTCTGTCACTGTGGTTTTGTGTTTTTGAGAGTATCAGACAAACAGTATCATACAACATGCAACTTTTGAGACTGGCTTCTTTCGCACAGCCTTACGCGTTTGAAACTCATCCAAGTTGAGCCCATCCATAGTTCATTCCTTTCCATTGCTACAGCATCACTTCGTTGTGTTGTCGGACCTCCATTTATTCATCCACTCAGCCACTCAAGGACATTTGGATGGTTTCTGGCTTTTGGCAATTATGAAAGAACAGCTATAAACATTTAGCTAAAGGTATTTAAGTGAGTATAAGTTTTAATTTCTCTAAGGTAAATAAATACCTAGGAATGGGATTACCGGGTCATACGGTAATAGGTAGGTTTAATCTATTGAGAAAGCGCTACATTATTTTTCAGAGTGGCTGTGAGATTTTGCATCGCCGTCAGTGAAGTTGGAGATTTCCAGTTACTTAATACCCTTTTAGCACTTGGTGTTTTAGCCGTTTTAATTGGTGCGACTCTCACTGTGGCTTTAATACGCATTTCTCCAATGGTTGGTATTGTTGAACATGTTTTCTGCGTGTTTATTGGCCACCCTTATGCCCCCTTTGATGAAGTGTATGTGTAAGTTTTTGTCTATTTAAAACAATTTTTTTAGTGTTTATTTATTTATTTATTTTTTATTTTTTAACGTTTATTTATTTTTGAGACAGAGAGAGACAGAGCATGAATGGAGGAGGGTCAGAGGGAGAAGGAGACACAGAATCTGAAACAGGCTCCAGGCTCTGAGCTGTCAGCACAGAGCCCGATGCGGGGCTCGAACTCACGGACCGCGAGATCATGACCTGAGCCGAAGTTGGACGCTTACCGACTGAGCCACCTAGGCGCCCCAGTTTTTGTCTATTTTTAAACTGGATTATTTTCTTAATGTAGAGATATGAATTTTATTTACTTATTTATTTTTTTTTGGTATAGTCTGAACACAAGTTGTTTGTACAAATGAATATTTTCTCCTAGTCCGTAACTTGCCTTTTCAATCTCTTAACAATGTCTTTCCCAGTTCAAATGTTTTAGAATTTTAATACTATTTAAGTAATCAAGATTTTCATTTTAAAGATTGTGCTTTTGGTATCATGTGTACTCTAAGTCACAAAGATTTTCTCTATTATTTTCTTGTAAAACTTTATAGTTTTAGGTTTTTTTATTAAAAAATTTTTTTTAAATTTTTATTTATTTTTGAGAGAGAGACAGAATGTGAGCAGGAGAGGAACAGAGAGAGGGAGACACAGAATCCGAAGCAGGCTCCAGGCTCTGAGCCATCAGCACAGAGCCCGATGCAGGGCTCAAACTCATGAACCGTGAGATCATGACCTGAAGTCAGAGGCTTAACCGACTGAGCCCCCCAGGTGCCTCTATGTTTTATATAAAACATAAATGTTAGGTCTGCAATCCACTTTGAGATAATTTTGGTATAAGCTGTAAGGTTTAAGTCAAGTTTTACTTTTTTTTTTTTCAAGCATTGGTTCATTTACCTGGGTTGTTGAATCTCTGTGTGTAGAGTTATCAGGACATTCCCTCCTCCCTCCTCCTGGTAAGGTCTGTGGAGTCTGTTGTGATATTCCACCCCTTCCCACACCTCCACTCTCTTCCCCCCCTCTTATAACCCCCCTCCATTTTCTCCTCCCCCTTTCATTCTTGATATTGATGGTTGTGTCTTTCCTTTTTTTCTTAGTCTTGCTTGAGGTTTATCAACTTGAACGATTGTTTCAAAGAATGAGCTTTTGGTTTCCTTGATTTTCTTTATCTTATTTTGGTTTGCTTTCCATTTTATCAGTTTCTGCCCTTTAAAAAAACATTATTTCCTTCTTTCTATGTCTTTGCTTCCCCCCGCCCCCCTACTATCTTAATGGGGAAACTGAGACTATTGGGTTGAGATTTTTGTTCTTTGCTCTGACTTTCCCTCTAAGCACTGCTTTATATTTGTTCAGTTCAGAAGGTTTTCTAATATCCTTTGAGGTCTTTGACCCATGAATTACTCAGAAGTGTATTGGTTAATTTTCAAGTATTTAGAGACTTTTTTGTTCTTACTGCTATCAATTTGTAGTTTAACTCCATTATTGTCAAAAAATATTCTTTGTATAATTTAAATACTTTAAGTTAGGGCTTGTTTAAAACTTAAGATGTGGTCCATATTGTTGCATGTTTCACGTGCACCTGAAAAGAATGTATTTTTGGTGTAATGTTCTACACGTACCAGTTACATTCAGGTGATTGATTGTATAGTTCTTTTATATCTCTTCTGTATTCATTTTCTCTCTACCTGTTCCGTTGATTACCGAGAGAGGAATGTTAAAGTCTACAACTATGCTTGTGAATTGCTCTCTTTCTTTCCGTTTTCTCAATTTTTTTCCATTGTGGTGAAAAACATATATAAAGTTTATCATTTTGGCCATGTTTTGATGTACGATTCAGTGACATTCAGTACGTTGACTTTGTTGTGCAAACATCTCTACTATCCATTTCCAAAACTTTTTCATCATCCCAAATGGAACCCTAAATGTTAGCGACTCCACATTCCTGCCTCCCTGCAACCCCTTGTAACCTTTATTCTACTGTCTCCATGATTTGCCTATTCCAGGTACCTCATGGAGGGAAGATCACACAATATTTATGGTCTTCTTGGTCTGGGGCTGCCTTGAGCCTAGGCTCGGGCACAGCCGAGGAAAAATGGGAAACTCATCACTCGTTTGGAGTAGAAGAGTCAGGATGGATGTGCTCATTCTGTCTTGCCTGGAACTAAACCTCTTCCCTTCAACATGATTGTTTTATCACAGCTTGTTGAGAAAACTGCATGGTGGAAAATGTTTGCCAGAAAACACGTATGGGGGCACCCGGGTGGCTCCATCGGTGGAGACACGAACTCTGGATTTTGGCTCAGGTAATGATCTCACAGGATTCGTGAGACGGAGCCCCATGTCAGGCTCTGTGCTGACAAGCAGGGAACCTGTTGGGATTCTCTCTCTCCTTCTCTCTCTGCACCTCCCTCCAGCCTCCACGTGCACTCGCACCCACGTGGGCTCTCTAAATAAATAAATAAATAAATAAACATAAAAAAAAATCACTTCTAGGGGTACCTGGGTGGCTCAGTTGGTTAAGCATCCGACTTCAGCTCAGGTCATGATCTCACGGTCTATGAGTTCGAGCCCCGTGTCGGGCTCTGTGCTGACAGCTCAGAGCCTGGAGCCTGCTTTGGATCTTGTGTCTCCCTCTCTCTCTGCCCCTCCCCTGCTTGCACTCTGTCTCTGTCTCAAAAATAAAATAAAAACATTAAAATTTTTTTTTTAAATCACTTATAAACTAGAAACTAAATTTATTCTTAAAGTTATTTTTGACTATATAGGTAATGTATTAGTAATTCTCCTTGCAATAGGTAATTAACATAGTTAGGATCAAAAGTTTCCTTTCATCAAACTGTCTTGTCTCAGTTTTTTTTTCCCCCTTTCCTAGAGGGTACTTCATTAAACAGCTTTTTTCTCCTCTCAGTGGCATGTCTTAGAGGTCTAGCCATGTTTGTCCATATGGAGAAACCCCACTTTTAACTGGTTCATTGTATTTGATCGTGGTGATTTACCTCAGTTTATTAGGCCATTCTCCTATTTAAGTACCTAGATTTTTAAAATAAAGAACATGTTTGCTTAGAAAGAATGTTAACATCTGTGTTTTAAATGATCCCTGCAGCTTCAAGTAGTCTGGTCCTGTGAGTTTTAATGGTGTTTGCTGAGGTTCTTAATTTGATTGCTAAAAGCTCACATTTTTTGTTTCTCAGCATCAAACTGTAGTCTTAACACTATTAAACCAAATGTCAAGTCTCTTTGCTCAAAAGCAATGCACTAAATTGAATGCCGGTGGAAATCAGTCACCTTTAATTGAATTCCAGTAGCTTTCCCAAGAGTATAATTAAAATAATTGGCTCAATCCATAGCCACAAAAACTCAGTCCAGAATAACATAGCTTTCCTTATAATACTCTAATAGGATTTGATTTCTATACAAACTGGATTTTTGCCAGACTCCAAATCCTCATCTAACATCATTATTTATTTATTGGGCCATACATGGTTCTGCTTCTTGGGGTGTTGAGAATTGCATTTTACTCCAGCTACAGTACTGATGTTCTCTAGAAATCCATACATGAAGTCTCTATTTCCCTTTCCCCTAAGGACAGACCATGTGATTAGCTGAGTTTAAGTCATGTCTCTGCTCCCTGGAGGTACTGGGGAGGGGAGAGAGAAGGTAGATTTTCTGTTCCTTAATGGGAAATGGGTGCCATGGAGGTCACAATGGGATCAGTCATTTTCCAAAAGAAAATCATTTAGCTGCTCAAAAGTGATGTTAATTACATTAATGCCAGCTGCTAGCCTTTTAAATGAGCATGACCCTTCCCATCTTTTTATTTTTATTTTTTTAGTTTATTTATTTATTTTGAGAGAGAGAGACAGGGAGAGAGAGAGACAGGCAGAGCGAGCATACTGGGGATCTGTATGTGTGTGGAAGTCCTGGACCCAGAAAAACTTGATTTTCTCTCCCTTTTACTCTTTGATTCCCAGTTGATCTGGGAAAGAGCATGTGTGTGTTTGGTCAGGGATCATCCCTCACTGTTCCAGTTCAGCATGCAGAGCGGTGTAGGGAAATTATTTGCTACTTGATTTAGCTATGCTTTGCTGCATGGAGTAAGTAGGAGATTATGGAAAGCCTAGAGAAGAAGATATCTAAAAAGAGAGAGAAGGAGAAGAAGTGATGGCTAGATATGTTGGGGATGGAAGTAATAATTAACTACGAATTCAGAATAGAGCTTCAAAGTCTCGTCTACTTAATCGCCACACTAGCTTGTTGGCTATAGACAAAGATAACCATAAAATAGGGGGAAATAATTTCAATATTCACTGCTACCCAAGTAGGCCTGGGAAATAGTCAAGGAATAGTGCTTGTACTTGCGGGAAAGTGTTCAGAGGGTGTGCATTGACATGCGTACATACACACACAGCAGGGGAACTAACAGGCAAGCAGCAAGGCGGAACCACTCTGAAGAGAAGAATGGTAGGTTTTTGTTCCCAGATCTGAGTCTGGGGAGTAATTACAGCCTTTGGGAGAGAGCCTCAAGACCAGAGGGGTCCTTTAGTCCCCCTTCTTCTTCTTCTTCTTCTTCTTCTTCTTCTTCTTCTTCTTCAGGAACTTTATTTTTTCTTTAATGTTTATTTATTTGTGTGTGTGTGAGAGAGAGAACACACAGGAGGAAGGGCAGAGGGAGAGGGAGACGAAGAATCCAGAGCAGGCTCCAGCCTCTGAGCTGTCAGCACAGAGCCTGACATGGGGCTCGAACCCACGAACCATGAGATCATGACCTGAGCCAAAGTCAGATGCTTAACTGAGTGCACCACCCAGGCACCCAGAGTCCCTCTGCTTCTTTAGAGGGGCTGAGTTGCTGGTGGCCCAGCTGTCTCCTTTCTACATTCCTGCCCCCCTGGTGGGGAAGTGCTACAGGAGAAAAACACCTTCAACACAACTGGAGCTATGACAAGTTGTCCTTCCATACTTGATGAGTCTTTAATGCTTTCGGTTTCCTTGTTCAGCATTCTCTCTTGTGGCCTCATAGGGGCTATTTTATATTTCCTGCATTCTCTGACATCTCCTTTTTTTGTTACTATTGGGAAATAACTCTACTTCCTAGTTTATGAAGAAAGACGGCACCATAAGCTTGTACTTTCCACAGCTTCTGTTGCCATCTGTGTATTGATAACTCTGGGTCTCTAACTCCATCCCAAATGGCGTCTACCGAACCTGAGTTCTACAGACACTTTGGGTGTTACTGAACGTACTCTCCTTGTCACCCCTTGTGATCAGCACCCTATAAATAGTACTCAAGCTAGGACCCTAGGGAGGGATCATTCTTGATGTCCCCTCCCCTGTCCTTAAAACCATGTCTCCTCCCCTTCACTACCATATCCCATCGGACCAATCACCAGTTCTAGTCGGTCCTGCTTTCTTACTATTTCTCTTCAGCTCTTCTGTCCTCTGGATGACTCTGCCTGAGTCTCTCCCAGTTCCAGGGCATTCTTCCATGCTGCCTCTAGAGTGATTTTTCTAAAGTAGAATTCTATTCCCTTTTTGTTTTTATGTAGATCCTGGCTGTGGCTCCTCCATTGGACTCAGGAAAGTCTCAAGTTCCAAACCTTTGGTGTTCAAGAACCTCATGGTCCAACACTGCTCACCTCACCAGAATCCTCTCTTGCTACCTCCCCCCTTCCCAGACTTCTGCCTTGTCAGAGGATATACAATCCAGAGTGCCTATGAATTCTCTGGAATGCTTATTTAAAATACAAAGTCGTAGGCTCCAGATTCTGAGATAGTAGATAAGCCTCAGGGCTCTGGAAGCTGCATTGCAACAAGATGGGCAACTCATATGGAGGGGACTTATGGACCCCACCTGAGAAATCCTGCTGATCAGGTTCAACGCTAGGCTATTTCTTAAAGCTTCGTGCTGTTTAGTCTCTAGCATTTCCATGTGCTGCATTCACTACCTGGAGTACCCTTCCCATTTTTCATCTTCTGCCTTCCTTACTTCCAACCCTGCGTGGTTCTTTATCCTTCCCTTCCAGGATGCAGCTTTCAGATGGTGTCTTCTGAGAAACCCTCACCACCCTTTCAAAGCTAAGCGGGTGAACCCCCCTTCTTTGTACATGCTAAGGAATTTATTACACTATCACTGCCTGGTCACTGGTTTCTCCTATATAAGCGGATGAGCTCCTTATGGGCTTGCCTCTGATTGGTGAGATCTTCCGAACTTGACATTTTCAAAAGAATGACAGTGCTGTATGAAGGCCATTAAATAAGTCCTATCCCCTGGCAGCACAAAATACCACAGAAATGGCATGGCGACCTCCTTCCATCTTTCTGTTCAACATAATACCAAGAGTGAATTTCTTTTAGCCTTAGTTATATAGCATGTTGGCTTTGCTTAGGGAGAAGCATGGAAACACCTCCCAATAAGTTCAGTATTGAACCCAGAATTAGCTAACTTCTTTCTGTCTTTCATTCATTTGATTTTTAAGTAATCTCTACACCCAACATGGGACTCAAACTCATGGTTCCAAGATCAAGAGTCGCATGGTCTACCAACTGAGCCAGCCAGAGTGCCCTTCAGAATGAACTAACTTTTAACAAAACATTTCAGGGGAGGATAATTAACCTCACTGAAGTGGATGATGAGTGTTTTTGTAAATATATTTTAAAAATTGAAGTCTTATTTTTAATAAGACCCATGGTAGTAAATCTCTATGAAAAGAAGATCTTAAATTGTGTAGGGTTTTTGTGTTCGTTTGCAGGTTTCCATTGGAAGAGGGGAACATTTCTGACAACAGCTAGAGCTATTGGCAATAGCAGGAAAAAGATTATTAGTTTTTGAGCTTTCAGGCAAGAAAATTGATGAATTAAAAAGCCTAACGCATCACTGTAAGCAAACCAGATTTAGGTGAACAATTATCATAGAATGGGCCGAACTGTCATCCGTGCTTCTAGGTGTCCAGGGCAGAAATAATTTTCCCTCAAGCTTAATTTTGAATTGTTTAAAAATTTTTTTCCTCCATAAAACAGGACACAATTGTGTGACTCAATTCCAACATTCTTGTATTTATTACCACTCCTGCCTGGCGGTGTGTCAGGTTTGTGCAAATCAGCGATGATCTTGGGTCACGTTAACTGAGGTGTTCTAAGGAGTTTGGAAGTCAGAGAGTCTTCACTTGGTATTCTCCCCTAGGGTGTGTTCAGCTTATTGCTTTGACCATGCTACTGTTAGGTGGGAGAGAACTTTAAATGTGGCATAGATTGGGTTTTAATGAGAAAAATAAAATCAAAGAAAAGGGAGTGACTGAAGGCACCGTTGGCATTTTATGGGATATGTTCCCTGGTCTCACTTGAATTCATTTACTGCACCAAATGCACCATATCTCAGACATATTTTGTTCAAATATAATTGTTGAAGTATTTTTTTAAAGTCTTTTTTTTTTTTTTTTTACTGATTTTGAGAGAGAGAAAGAGAGAACGGGGGAGGGGCAGAGAGAGAGAGAGAGAATCCCAAGCAGGCTCTGCACTGTCAGCGCATAGCCTGACGCTGTGGCCTGACACGGGGCTCGAACACACAAACCATGAGATCATGACCTGAGCCAAAATCAAGAGTCGGATGCTTAGCCGACTGAGCCACCCAGGTGCCCTGTGAAGTGTGTTGTAACTGATGGCCCCGTCCTGGGAACTTCTTCCAAAGCATTCTGTTTTGATTTCCCCAATATAATCGTCGAGACTTAACATCCTTCTCTATAGTCTTTGTACAGACACTATATTTTTGTGGGGATTTTTTTTTTGTCAGATAAATACACAGGAAGTGTTTACCATTATATCTGATAGCTGTACCATGCCATTAGAAAAATATATGCACAGTACATGCTGATGACTAATCAGTACCCATACAAGCCCCAGAGCAAGGCTGACAAGTAACTTCGTAAGTCGGACGTCTCTCAGCTGTCCTTTAGACACTGTGTTTCCACCTTTAGTCATCCCATTCCTTCCTTGTGTCCAAGAGACCAGAGTTCCAATGCCAAAGTCAGTGGTCCTGGGCCTGGAACCTGAAATTAAGTTTGCCTCTTGGTGGAGATCAAGGCAAAAGAGTGGGAAAAGGAAGGGTTTTACTTGCAACCAGTAAGGGGAAACCAGGATATTTCTCACAGCAGAGCCTGCCCCGTCCCCAACAACAACGTTGGGGAGGCTTTAAGCTGAGGGGGCATGCACATTCATGGACGGTCTTGGCAAAGGAGAGCTCCGTGTAGAATTGGGGCCAGAGTCATCCTGGGTGGACAGAATCTGGGTCCTGGTTGATTGAAGTCATGGGGGCCAGCAAGGGTCTGCATCAAGGGTTCTCTGGATCCAGTTAGTCCAGGGTTTGACTTCTCAGAGGGGCTTCAATCCTGCAAAAATGATTTAAGACTGTGCCCTAGGTCATTACTTTTGAAATAGCACTGGGAGTGTTACCATTGCTTTATTGTCTATGATAGCGTTAGGCTATTTTTAGGCCTGGTAGAGGCTGTTAGATTTTGCATTCTCTTTATTTCCTAAAATATCGAACTATCGTGGTCTATTTTTCTGCAATTTGGACATATCCCAGGCAGTTCTGCAAGAAATTGGCTTGGGCAAGTAATGCCGGTCAGGCATGGGTCACAAAATGGCTGGGGGCGGCGGGGGGGGGGGGCTCCTAAAATGATATTCCTTATGTTAAGAAAGCTATGTCTCATCTTTCTTTTTCCAGGGGACCCCTAACTTATCTGTCTATAAGCCCATCACCATGGTAACCCTTCTGGGGCTGCTCTTTCCCTCAGCACCCAGTTGCTTCAACATACCCTCTCTCTCCCTTTGACTTCCCATTTCTTCAACAAGAAGGTACAGGAAAAGGTGTTTGAATTTGTGGCCTACATGATGCTGCTTCCTACTTCTGTAGCTGTTGGCCTCATGGATCCAAGGACAGAGATTTGTTGATCATTCAGGGGGAGGAGTCTACTCTATTTCCTCATGTTTTTATTTTTTTTTATTTTTTATTTTTTAACATTTTTTATTTATTTTTGGGACAGAGAGAGACAGAGCATGAACGGGGGAGGGGCAGAGAGAGAGGGAGACACAGAATCGGAAACAGGCTCCAGGCTCCGAGCCATCAGCCCAGAGCCTGACGCGGGGCTCGAACTCACGGACCGCGAGATCGTGACCTGGCTGAAGTCGGACGCTTAACCGACTGCGCCACCCAGGCGCCCCTCCTCATGTTTTTAAAAAGAGGGCTAGGAGTACCAGGCACGCGAACATTCAGCTTCCATGGTAAAACATCTAACTTTGTTCATGCAGAGATAGTTCCATAAATGAAAGATGATTAAAGTTCTCAGAAAAAGTGCATCAACTCTCTCCAACCTTCAAATTAGCTTATCTACATTTTGGCACAGATATCTTGATCTAGGGATCAGAAAGAACCCTGGATATAGTTACCTAGCAACAAGCTTTAAATGATAATGAGGTTAAGTAAGTTTGCCCAGGATCCAAACTGAATGAGGAACAGACACCTGGCCAAGGTACAGCAAAATCCATTAACTTGAAAAGTCCCAGGAGTCAAGGTTGCCTTCTTAGGTATAAACAAATATAATACTTCAAAGAAGGTAAATTGTGTTGATGTTTTGAGCTTTTATTGCATTTGAAACTGTCCCTGTGATTGTTTCCCTTTTTCTCATTTTGTTTCTTTTTTTGTTTCTTTGTTTCTCTTTTTTCTCATTCTGCCTGTCCTCGCCCCGTCCTTCCTCTTCAAACACATCCAGCCCACCACTGAGTCTTGCCAGCCATCCCTCCTCACACCTGTGATGTCAGGTGCCCTTCCATACTTGTTCTCACCCCCTCCAGTTTACGTTGCTATGGCGTCCCCTTGACGACACTCTTCTCTGTATCTTCCGAAACCAGTCCACAAAGACAAAGTGCAAACTTTTACAATTAATTTGGCTTAGACTTTTCTGTTCCTCTTTCTAGTCCTCCATTGCACTGGAATTTGTTGCGGAGCATAATGCTTAGATTATTAAAGTTAATAGTTAAGACAATTGTGCAACCAGGGGCTCAAATGGGACTGAGTAGGAAGGATCCATTTCCGTTCATAATCATGTGTGTTCCCCCTGTGACCTGAACAGGTGTTTCCTGGGAATTGTTGAGAAAGGATCCTCCCTTCTCCTCACCCACCTCTCTTCTGAGTTGAGTGCCCACGTGTGTCCGGACAGACGTGCACAAATTGCTTGCAGCCTGACTTTTTCTCTGGGTCATTCTCAGCACCAGAACGGGCAACTATGCCTTGTGAGAGACTATGAGGGAACAGGGCCGCTGATCCTTTCTCAAGATGCAAAATTGGAGTCCGTGTTATCTGCTCATTTTCTTTGCTCTGCTAATGGAGGGATCTACCCCTGGTGATAACCTAGATGGACCTGAAGGGCATTATACTAAGTGAAATAAATCAGAGAAAGACAACTACTGTATGATCTCACTTATAGGTGGAATCTACAACAAAACAAAACAAAACAAAACAGCCAGCAAACTCATAGAAAAAGAGTTTAGGTTTGTGGCTACCAGAGGCAGGGTGTTGAGGAAGAGGGAATTGGCAGAAGGTGGTCAAAAGGTACAAACTTCCAGTCATAAGATAAATAAGTACTACGGATGTCATGGACAATATGATGCGTTATGGCTAATGCTGGTCTATCATATATAGGAAAGTTGTTAAGAGGGAAGATCCTAAGAGTTCTCATCACAAGGAGGATTTTCCTTTTTCTTTCCTTTTTATTGTATCTACACAAGGTGATGGTCGCTAACTAAACCTATTGTGGTCATTTCACATTGTATGTGTATCAAATCATCACGTTGTGCACCTTAAACCTTATACAGTAATATATGTCAATTATTTCTCAATAAAACTGGGAAAAAAAGAAAAAGATATTAGAAAATAAGTTTTTGTTTTTTTATGCTTTTACTTTCAAGTAATTTCAAATGTGCAGGGAAGTTGAAAGAAGAATACAAAGGATTTCTGTATATCCTTTACATACTGTCTCTCTCACTCTCTACACATCTACACACACACACACACACACACACACACACATTTCATATTTTTCTGAATCATTTGAGAGTAAATTGCAGACATGATACTCCATTACCCTGAAAATGAAGGCACTGTCCTCTGTAACCAGAATATATCCATCAAAAGCAGGAAATCAACACTTATATGATCCTACCATCCAATGCACAGACCTCATTCAAATATTGAGCTGATGGTTTCCTGTCTCACATTCAGGTCCTTGATCCATTTTGAGTTTATTTTTGTGAATGGTGTGAGAAAGTGGCCTAGTTTCAACCTTCTGCATGCTGCTGTCCAGTTCTCCCAGCACCATTTGTTAAAGAGACTGTCTTTTTTCCATTGGATGTTCTTTCCTGCTTTGTCAAAGATGATTTGGCCATACGTTTGTGGGTCTAGTTCTGGGGTTTCTATTCTATTCCATTGGTCTATGTGTCTGTTTTTGTGCCAATACCATGCTGTCTTGATGATTACAGCTTTGTAGTAGAGGCTAAAGTCTGGGATTGTGATGCCTCCTGCTTTGGTCTTCTTCTTCAAAATTACTTTGGCTATTCGGGGCCTTTTGTGGTTCCATACAAATTTTAGGATTGCTTGTTCTAGTTTCGAGAAGAATGCTGGTGCAATTTTGATTGGGATTGCATTGAATGTGTAGATAGCTTTGGGTAGTATTGACATTTTGACAATATTTATTCTTCCAATCCATGAGCAGGGAATGTCTTTCCATTTCTTTATATCTTTTTCAATTACCTTCATAAGCTTTCTATAGTTTTCAGCATACAGATCTTTTACATCTTTGGTTAGATTTATCCCTAGGTATTTTATGCTTCTTGGTGCAATTGTGAATGGGATCAGTTTCTTTATTTGTCTTTCTGTTGCTTCATTGTTAGTGTATAAGAATGCAACTGATTTCTGTACATTGATTTTGTATCCTGCAACTTTGCTGAATTCATGTATCAGTTCTAGCAGACTTTTGGTGGAGTCTATCGGCTTTTCCATGTATAATATCATGTCATCTGCAAAAAGCGAAAGCTTGACTTCATCTTTGCCAATTTGGATGCCTTTGATTTCCTTTTGTTGTCTGATTGCTGATGCTAGAACTTCCAGCACTATGTTAAACAACAGCGGTGAGAGTGGGCATCCCTGTCGTGTTCCTGATCTCAGGGACAAAGCTCTCAGTTTTTCCCCGTTGAGGATGATGTTAGCTGTGGGCTTTTCCTAAATGGCTTTTATGATCTTTAAGTATGTTCCTTCTATCCCGACTTTCTCAAGGGTTTTTATTAAGAAAGGGTGCTGGATTTTGTCAAAGGCCTTTTCTGCATCGATTGACAGGATCATATGGTTCTTCTCTTTTTTTTTTTTTGTTAATGTGATGTATCACGTTGATTGATTTGCAAATGTTGAACCAGCCCTGCATCCCAGGAATGAATCCCACTTGATCATGGTGAATGATTCTTTTTATATGCCGTTGAATTCGATTTGCTAGTATCTTATTGAGAATTTTTGCATCCATATTCATCAGGGATATTGGCCTGTAGTTCTCTTTTTTTACTGGGTCTCTGTCTGGTTTAGGAATCAAAGTAATACTGGCTTCATAGAGTGAGTCTGGAAAACCTTAGAGGAGAAAGCAGGAAAAGACCTCTCTGAACTCAGCCGTAGCAATCTCTTACTCGACACATCCCCAAAGGCAAGGGAATTAAAAGCAAAAGTGAATTACTGGGAACTTATGAAGATAAAAAGCTTCTGCACAGCAAAGGAAACAACCAACAAAACTAAAAGGCAACCAACGGAATGGGAAAAGATATTTGCAAATGACATATCGGACAAAGGGCTAGTATCCAAAATCTATAAAGAGCTCACCAAACTCCACACCCAAAAAACAAATAACCCAGTGAAGAAATGGGCAGAAAACATGAATAGACACTTCTCTAAAGAAGACATCCGGATGGCCAACAGGCACATGAAAAGATGTTCAATGTCGCTCCTTATCAGGGAAATACAAATCAAAACCACACTCAGATATCACCTCACGCCAGTCAGAGTGGCCAAAATGAACAAATCAGGAGACTATAGATGCTGGCGAGGAGGTGGAGAAACGGGAACCCTCTTGCACTGTTGGTGGGAATGCAAATTGGTGCAGCCGCTCTGGAAAGCAGTGTGGAGTTTCCTCAGAAAATTAAAAATAGACCTACCCCATGACCCAGCAATAGCACTGCTAGGAATTTATCCAAGGGATACAGGAGTGCTGATGCATAGGGGCACTTGTACCCCAATGTTTATAGCAGCACTCTCAACAATAGCCAAATTATGGAAAGAGCCTAAATGTCCATCAACTGACGAATGGATAAAGAAATTGTGGTTTATATACACAATGGAATACTACGTGGCAATGAGAAAGAATGAAATCTGGCCTTTTGTAGCAACGTGGATGGAACTGGAGAGTGTTATGTTAAGTGAAATAAGTAATCCAGAGAAAGACAGATACCATATGTTTTCACTCTTACGTGGATCCTGAGAAACTTAACAGAAGTCTATGGGGGAGGGGAAGAAAAAAAAAGAGGTTAGAGAGGGAGGGAGCCAAAGGATAAGAGACTCTTAAAAACTGAGAACAAACTGAGGGTTGATGGGGGGTGGGAGGGAGGGGAGGGTGGGTGATGGGTATTGAGGAGGGCACCTTTTGGGATGAGCACTGGGTGTTGTATGGAAACCAATTTGACAATAAATTTCATATATTAAAAACAAACAAACAAACAAACAAATATTGAGCTGACCCAATCACCTTTTCTATTCAGGAACGGGATTCAGCCTAGGATCTCATGTTTCATTTAGCTACTACCTGATTTTATTTCTCCTTCATTCTAGAACAGTTCTTCACATTTTCCTTGTGTGTGTGTGTGTGTGTGTGTGTGTGTGTGTGAGAGACCTTGACATTTTTGAAGGCCAGGTGTTGCTTTCATTTCAATTTAGTCTGATGATTTCTTTTTTTTTTTTTAATTTTTTTTTTTCAACGTTTTTTTATTTATTTTTGGGACAGAGAGAGACATAGCATGAACGGGGGAGGGGCAGAGAGAGAGGGAGACACAGAATCGGAAACAGGCTCCAGGCTCCGAGCCGTCCATCAGCCCAGAGCCTGACGCGGGGCTCGAACTCACGGACCGCGAGATCGTGACCTGGCTGAAGTCGGATGCTTAACCGACTGCGCCACCCAGGCGCCCCAGTCTGATGATTTCTTATGATTACATTCAAGTGATGCATTTGGGGCAAAGACACCACCAGAAAGGTATTTTTCAGGGTCAGGCTTCCCCAGTCCATCATGCTTTATGTGTGACCCCCAGATGCTCCTCAGATGCGAGCAGTGATTTTGTGGGTCATTCCACAACTGTTCCATCACGGTTTTCTTTTTCCTGCGCCTCTGCCCCAAAGCAGAGGGGAGGTGGGGAAGGAGGGAGGAGTATGAGGGGCAGAGAAACTGGGCGGTCGGTTTAGGGAGGGGTGAGGTCAGGGACAGGGTTACACTCGAGGCCAAATTGGATTTGGGGCTGGTTGGAAACCCAAGTGACACGGGAGGGAAGTGAAAGCAGCCTCACCCTGGAAGGTCCTGGGTTAGGGTTGGGGTTAAGCTCATTACCATGATGTACCACTCCGTGGTATGGATAAGTTCTTACTAACTTTGGACAGGTCAAAAGTTAACCCACCTTCCCGGCCTGGCTCATATGCACATTCAACTTTGAGAAGCACTGTCCTGGAGAATGTCAAATCTGCCCTATAATCTTCATTAATTGATTCCAAAATATCCCAGCACTCACATCATGTGTTGGGCAATGTGGGAGACTGGGGTAGAAGGAGATTTTTTGTCACTCTTTTTCTAGTCTTGGACTGAATGCATTTGCCTTTTAAATGCATTTTATACTTCTCTTTTAAACTCTAAAACAAACGTCCTTCACCTCAAGTATTCTAATTCAATCTTTCTAGTGTGGTACCAGCGTCTTTATTTTTTAAAGGCTCCCCTGGTGATCCTAATATGCATCTAAAGTTAGGTCAGTACCACTTTTTTCACAGGTGGAGGAATGATAGGAATTAAATGTATCAATGTGCAGCAGTCTTAGGAAGAAAAAACTGCCAATACTCCTGCCTCCTAATTCTTGAACTTCAGGATTCAGGAGTTTCCTCTCTAGTTTGTTCCCAGGCTTATACAGATTCACGACTAAGAAACACAACCTCACCAAATCCCGATTTCACATGGTTCACTTTCTGACCTTCACCTCCTCTCTTCCGCTCGCTGTCTACGGCATCTGGGCTCCAGGAGTCCTGCGACCCCACTAGAATTTATAATCTATCCATCCCACCATATTTTCACTTCCTGCCTTATCAAGATTACATTTAGTGGCCCAACACCATAATAGCTTCTTCCTTCCCTATACCCCTGACTCCCTTGCCCCTCCCTCCTCCTCCTCCTCCTCCTCCTTCTTCTTCTTCTTCTTCTAATGTTTATTTATTTTGAGAGGGTAGGGAGGGGTAGATAGGGAGAGAGAGAGAATCCCAAGCAGGCTCCACACTGTCAGCACAGAGCCCAGCGAGGGGCTGGATCTCATCAGTGGAGAGATCATGACTCAACTGACAGAGTCAGGCGGGGGCCCGCCCCTCCCTTATCTCTTACCACACCCTCGGCAAACCCCAAACCCGGTGGAATGTGACTTTCTCTCTGTTCACACCCGAACCCATGCGGTAGAATGTGGATGTAACACAAACACAACAAATACAAAGTCCCAGATCGTGTTGACCTGCTGATTGATCTCGCTTTGAGTCCAATGGACCGTCGGTGCTGCCCAACAGTCCTATCCCATTCCCCTAGTCTGGTAACCTGCCACATGATTTTTTGTATTTTAGCCTTCCCCCCGCCAGACCTCCTGTTCCCACTCTCAGCAATGGTTCTGTCCTATCTCTGGGAAAAAGAGTAAGAGGTCCACCAATCTCCTACCACCACCTTGCCGCTGCCTGCTGAATTTGCACATGCTCGCCTGGCCTCTCTATCTGTTCTGTGGGCGAAGAGCCCTGTCCTTAACCAACACCATCCCTGCCCTTGCACTCCAGATCCCACTCTTCCGTCTACATAGGCCCCCGAGTGGCCAGCCCTCCCGCTCTCCTAGAACACCAGTCTTCGCCTCCTCATTTCCATCAACTTTCAGGCATGATTCGCGTCCCATTAAAAAAAAAAAAAAAAAAAAAAAAATCTCTTGAACCAGCCTCTCAGGCTGTTACCCTTTCTTTGTTCCATTTTGCTCTCTCTTATTTATTTTTTGAGAGGGAGAGAGAGAGAGCACGAGCAGAGGAGGGGCACAGAGAGAGAGAATCCCAAGCAGGCTCTACGCTGTGCACCGTGAGGTCATGACCTGAGCTGAAATCAAGAGTTGGAGGCTCAAACAACTGAGCCGCCCAGGCGCCCCCCCCCCGTCCCCCCACTTTGCTCTCTTCATAAGGGGCTGTCTATATGCATTGTCTCTCATTTTTTTTTCAGGCCATTATTTCTTGAACTCACTTTAAATTGCTATTTTTATGATAAAAAAAATGACCTCCATGATGCTAAGGGCAACGAATATTCTCAAGTCTCATTTTACTTCATTGGGCAGCAGAATTTCAAGAATCAGCCCACTTTACTGGAATATTTCATTTCCGTTTTCATTTCCAGGACGTCCCTCTGTGGTTCCGCTCTCGCCCCTTCTCTGTCTCCCTTGCTTGCTCTTTCTGTTTCCTCTACTCCTTATATTAAAATGTCCCACGGTTCTGTCTTCCGTCCTCTTTTCTCCTCCCTCTGCACCTGCCATCCTGGCGCTCTCAACCGATCTCCTAAGTTTAAAAGCTCCGCTAGGCCTTCCGGGGGAGGCCCTGTTGTCTCTGACGTCACCTTCCGCTGCCGTGGTTCCTTCCGGCTGCGGCCATCAGCCACCCCGCTCCTGCGCCCCCAAAGGCAAGCTCCCTGCAAAGCCGCCCTGCTTGCCATTCTTCCCCTTGGAATCTTCTTTCCCAGATTTCCACGTGACTTGTTCCCTGAGCCCCTCCCAGTTGTTATTTACATGTAGGGCCTTCCTGGATCTCCTGGATCTCTGTCCTTCCATCCAGGCCCTTTCCGGCCCTGGGCGCTATACCTCTTCACTGGCTGATTTTCCTTTGTGCTTACACTGCGCTCTATAATTCACTTACTGACTTTTTGGGTTGTCCTCTGTACCAATTGAAGTCCTCACAAAGACAAGATGTGTTTTGGGTTTTTTTGCCTGATACTATAAATATCTGTAAAATGAATAAATCCTAGAATAGATCTCTAGATACAACGGCTATGGCTCCTTACATGCTGGAAATTTAAACCAGAATTTAATTTTCCAACATATCCTTCCCCACTCTGGCCCCTCCCTACGCCGTCTTCCTAGCTCCCCGCTGTATTCCGTTTTCTTACCTTATACAGATAGCAGCATTGACTCAGATGAGGCAGCTTCTCTAACGTCTCGCAGCTAATACAGGCAGAGCTGGCATGGGTTCCCTGTTTAACCAGAGAATCGGTCACTCTATATTTTCAGACATTCCCAACCACTCTCTGGAGGGTGATCCAAATATAGCAGAGTCTGATGAGAAACGATCCTACCTTTTTTTTTTTTTTTTAATGTTTATTTATTTTTTGCGAGAGACTGTGCGAGTTGGGGAGGGGCAGAGAGGGGCTAGAGGATCTGAAGCAGACAGCCTCTGCTCCGGCTCACGAACCCTGAGATCATGACCTGAGCCAGAGTCGGACACTTACCCAGCTGAGCCAGCCAGGCACTCCTGATGATCAACTGTTCTGTCGTTAGATGGTGACCTGGTGAATGACATCTGATGTTCATTGTCTCCAATCACGTGCTGAGGGTGGCCAGTGAGAAGCTCTGTCACCTGGATAGGGACTTCAGCAGGCAGCTGCCCAGGACACCTATGCGAACATGGATGAGGGGGCCGCTATTGGGAAAGCTTTCTTCCAGGTACCTAAGAGGGGGGTGTGTGGTACAAGGTGTGATGAGTCAGGGTGGGAGGAAGGAAACTTGGCGAGACTCCTGGTGGGTACGTCCACAGAGATTTGGCCGTGAATGCACAGAGGTATTTCTGTTCATTTATAGCCACAGCCCCCCTTTAGTGACATCCAAACTATTTATAGGATGTGCTGTCTCCAGCAATCGGGTGATTCATGCAGATTAGTCTTTATTATGCTTTTGGAATACCTGGTGTAAATTATTTTATCACCTTCAAAAGCTAATCCATCAGCATTATTATCAGAAGAAAGTCTACATCACGTTTCTTGATAAAAGAAAACGATATTAGGTCCTTTAAAGGTCATTTCAACTGTTGTAAGCCACTGAAAGGTTGTATAAATAATTTTACGTTTTTTGTCACCAACTTGTGAAAGTTTCCCCTTGATGATGACTACCAAGGGAAGACAGTATTGTTAAAAGCTCTTATGAGAGCTCTTATGCATGTGGTTATTTCAAGTTAAAATCTGTTGGTAAAATCAAGTTCAAATATTGAATTAAGAACTAGAACACATTGTATTAGAAAGTTTTATTTTTTTCCTATCATTATATCATATCAGTGTATATGATGTATATGTATTGATTATGTATATTGATTGTGTATGTATTGATCATTGTATATGATGTATATGTATTGATATGATATATATGATGTATATGATATATAACTATATATATAGTTGACACACAGTATTACATTAGCTTCAGGTGTAGAACACAGTGATTCAACAGCTCAACATGTTATGCTCTGCTCACCACAAGTGTGGCCACCATCTGTCACCATACAACCCTATTACCATACCCTTGACTGTGTTCCCTCTGCTGTACCTTTCATTCTCATAACTTACTCATTCCATAACTGGAAGCCTGTATCCACCATTCCCTTCACCCATTTGGCCCAGACCCCTCCTTCCCTCCCCTCTGGCAACTATCAGTTTGCTCTCTGTATTTATGGGTTTGTCTTTGTCCATTTGTTTTGGTTTTTTTTTTTTTGGATTCCACACGTAAGTGAAATCATATATTTGTATTTCTCTGTTTGACTTATTTCACTTAGTGTGATATCTGGTAGGTCCCTCTTTGTTGCCACAAATGGCAAGATCTTTTTAAAGGCTGAATAACATTCCATTATATATATATATATATATATATATATATATATGTATATATATATATATATATCTCACATCTTTTTTATCCACTCATCTATCAATGAATACCTGGGGTGCTTCCATATCTTGGCCACAATAAACCTGGGGTGTGTATATATTTTTGCATTAGTAAATACCCGGTAGTGGAGTTACTGAACGTAGTAATTCTATTTTGAAGATTTTGAAGAACCTAAAAATAGGATTTACCATATGGTCCAGTAACTCCATTCCTGGGTACTGACACTAATTCAAAAGCATATCCATACCCCTGTGTTTATTGCAGACTTTTTTTTTTAAAACAGAGTTTCATGTTTATCATTGAATTTGCCCAGAGAGCTGAACAAAGGACATTGTTTTCTGCGTGTGCCGTGATGTGAACAACGTCGAGCGAGCACAGAGCCGCAGCCTCGCTCAGGGAGAGGTCCGAATTTCAGTGGGTGTCAAGACGAAGGAGCTGTGATCGTTAGTGAGGTGCCCCAGTAGTGTCAGAGGCCAGTGTTACTCAGAAATTTGAGAATTGGCGGTGTAACTTCTCAGTGGGACCCTAGGGCTGACTGAAATATACAACAGTGATATTAAAATGTTACTAAAGGTCTCCGATTCTGTCTTCGATTCATTGATATTAATGGTTCATTTTGAGCAACACATGGCAATTGCCAGTGTGCTTTTCCTTCCCTTTAATTGTGTAAAAGACATTAACACATAGTTGTCTTTAATCTAATTAGGGATTATTGATCTCAGTGCAGGTATGAGTGCCTTCGTTAGTCCCAGTCAACTTCAGTCCTACACTCATGTATTTCTGCACTGTAGTTTCTGGTTGATTTGCTTCTTCCGTCACCAAGTGATTTTTAATTGCTTTCCTGTTGGCAGGTCCCATTAGTTTCCCTCATTCTGAGGTGGGTTTCTCCTTTGTTTGAAAGCCCGTACTGTATCTCATTTAATAAACCACAGCAAATCTTTTTAACTGTATGATTTCATCAGACGACGCTTCTTACCTACTTCGGCATATTCTCTTTCTGGTTGTTCTTGTGCCAGACGATTTGAAGCTGGTTCTGGAATGTTAACTGTGGGCAGCATGGCTAACTCAGGTTTGCCTCTTTTAAAGTCTCTTTGTCAGAAGCCTAGGTAAAAAGAGCTCTTTTGCATCACTAAATTAGGAAAAGACCATATTAAATAATAATACCCGTGGTTGTCAAAATGGACTTGAATCCACTCTTGTGCTTCCTTGGTGACTTTATAAAATCACATAAACCTTTGGAAATTAATTTGGTTATATTAAGCACGGAGAAGGCACTATTAACTTACATCATTTCAGGAATTCTGCAGAAATCATCTAATACAGGGGAAAATGATATCAGGATGTTTATGCAACAGGGGAAAAAGTGAAATTGATGGAAACAAATGTTCAAAATGGAACAATAATTAAATTAACGATATTATTTTTGTTCTAAGGAGCATTTTGTGACAAGGAAATATCTGACAACATGAAAAAATTTACTTCACATACTACTAATTGAAACTCACAACTAAATACACTGTAATTACAGCTATGGGCAAACACTCATTTCAAAAAATCTTGCAAGGAAATGAACAAGAATGGTATTGGGTGAGTTAGGTAATGATGACAGGATCACGGGATATCAATTTTCATTCTGTAATTTTCAAATTTCTATATAATACAATTATACTTACTTAAATCTTAAAATAAGTAACATTCAAGAATAGGGCCATGCAATTTGAATTTGAAAAATCCTGACATATCATCCAACTGACCGACATGGCCCTAATAGAGGGTGTGAGAGCTTTGATTCATCACAGGCTCTGCACGCGTGCGAGCTGTCTTTCAAAACATCACCATTTGTTAATGTAAGAAGCAAACGTGGTTTGTTTCTATTGTAACTTTTATCCTTTAAGAAAAAAATTTATTTATGGAGTGCCTGGGTGGCTCAGTGGATTGGGCGTCCGACTTCGGCTCAGGTCATGATCTCACAGTTCGTGGGTTCGGGTCCCGCCTCAGGCTCTGTGTTATATCAGCTCAGAGCCTGGAGCCTGTTTCGGATTCTGTGACTCCCTCTCTCTGTGCCCCTCCCCTGCTAATGCTATCTCTCTCTCTCTCTCTGTTTCTCAAAAATAAATGTGAAAAAAAATTTTTAAAAAAAGTTTATTTCTTTTGAGAGAGAGAGAGAGAGAGAGAGAGAGAGAATCCCAAGCAGGGTCTTCCCCGTCAGCATAGAGCCCCACATGGGCCTTCATCCCGTGAACCGTGGGTCATGACCTGAGCTGAAATTGAGTTGGACTTTTAACTGAGCCACCCGGGTGCTCCAATTTTCATCCTTTCATAGTAACATTGAACACATCTGTATGTTTATTTTTTGGTGAACTCTCTGCTAAGAGCTACTTAGATCTTTGCCAATTTTTCTTTTCTTTTTTTAAAAATGTATTTATTTTGAGAGAGAGAGAGAGAAGGCACAAGCAGGAGAGGAGCAGAGAGAATTGGAGAGAAAGAATCCCAAGCAGGCTCTGCACTGCCAACACAGAGCCCAACGCGGGGCTCGATCCCACAAATCGTGAAATCATGACCTGAGCCGCAATCAAGAGTCAGATGCTTAACTGAGCCGCTCAAGCTCTCCTCTTTGCCTACTTTTTCCATTTTAGTATTTTTTGGTGATTGATTTATAGAAGACCCATGTAGATTAAGGAATTTTGGAATGATTGTGGAATCGTTGTGTTCTTCTTCTTATTTTGTTTATTTATTTTTGAGAGAGAGAGACTCAGAGCAGGAGTGGGGTGGGTCAGAGAGAGAGGGAGACACAGAATCCAGAGCAGGCTCCAGGCTCTGAGCTGTCAGCAGAGAGCCCAACGCAGGGCTTGAACTCATGAGCTCTGATATCATGACCTGACCCAAAGGTTGGCTCAACCGACTGAACCCCCGGGCGCCCCCATTCTGTTATTTCTTGTTGCCAATTTTCCCCTTTTAATTTATTGAATAATGGTTTTAGGTACAAAGATGTTTAAAATATTTTTTTGTTATTTAATCAATAATGTGGATTCTATTTTCTGTACATAACTATTTCCTACTTTTTTCATTCTGGGGCATTGAAACCACTGAGGAGTGTTTTATACACACACATACAATTTCACATATATGAAGAAATGCAACGTTGCCAACATCCCAGAAGCCTCCTCTGTCTCTTTTTCACTTTGTGGTCACAAGACCCCTCTTCCCTCCAGCGGTAACTGCCCGTGGGAGGCAGCCTCCGTCCGTGTTCTTCCCTTCAGCGTGGGCTGGACTTGTTGAATTGCCACAAACCAGTAGCATCCAGGAGAGACAATGAAGTGGCAATTTTGAGATTAAGTTCCATTGCGGATTCTGTTTCTTCTTTCTCCTCCTCTGCTCCTCCCTGTCCCTCTCTTAGCCCTTGCGCTGGGGAAAATCAGCTGCCTTGTCGTAAGCCCTGTGGAGAGGTCCATGGGACCAGGAACTGGCATCTCCTGTGAACAGCCATTGAGCATCTGAGGCCGCCAACGGCCACATGAGTAAACTTGGAAGAAGATCCTGACCCGGTCCAGCCTTGAGATGACAGCAGCCCCTGTAACATCTTGCTTGAGCCTGCGAGAGGCACACAGCTAGGACGCACGGGGATTCCTGACCTGTAGTGACTACGGGATAAAAAATGTTTACTGGGGGCACCTGGGTTGTTCAGTCGGTTAAGTGTCTGACTTCAGCCCAGGTCATGATCTCACCGTTTGTTACTTGAGCCCTGCATTGGACTCTCTGCTCTCAGTGCAGAATCTGCATCAGATTCTCTGTCTCCCTTTCTCTCTGCCCTTCCCCTGCTTTCTCTCTCTCTCTTTCTCTCTCAAAAACAAATAAAGATTAAAATAAATAAATAAATAAATAAATAAATGTATGTTTACTGTTTTAAGCCACTACGTTTGGAGGTAATTTGTTATGCAGCAATAGCTAACCAATACACTATTCATTTTTATGGTAATAATTTGCATGGTAAATGGACCGTGTAAATTTGGCTTCCCTAAAATTGCAAATTGATGTATAGGTATATCCTACCATTATTTATGCCTAGCTTCTGCCACATAACGATTGTAGGATTCATCAGTTTTGTGGCATGTAGCTGCCGTTTGTTTATTTTTATGGCTGTGTGGTATTCAATTTTAAAATATATATCAATTTATTCACTAACTGTCAATGGACATTCGATTTGTATGTTTGGCTATTACGAGGTATGGTGCTGTCACCATTCTTCTACATGCACAGTGGTGCAACACCCATTTATTACCCAGCAGCGGAATTCGCGGTGTGATAAAATATCGATGTCTTTGGATGTTCAAACTATTTTCTGAAGTATTGTACTAATTTATTCTCCCACAAGCAGGTTATTAGAGTTCTTTCATTCCACTCTCTTGTCAAGTCTCATAAGACTTGAAATATTCCTTCAATCTGGTGGGTGTATGACACTATCTCATTGTGGTTTCAGTTTTCATTTATTTTTTATAATGCAATGAGGAGGTTTTTGTGTATTTATTCGCCATTAGGATGTTCAATTTGTCAAGTATCTGAGTTTATTTTTAAATGGTGTCAGTTGTTTTTTTCTTTCTGATTAATACAATTTAAAAATACATTCTGTAGAAGAGGTAGTTTTTTGTGGTTATGTGTTACAGATATCTTCTCTCATTTTGTGGGTGTTCTTTCTTACTCTTACAGCATATTTATTTGAACAAAATTTTGTCTTGTTTAAGAAATCCTTCCCCGCCAGGAGATCATGAAAATATTCTCCTCATATTTTTTTCTAGTTTGCTTTTCACTTTGGGTATTTAAGTGGACTTAAATCCTTAAGTCCTTTTTAAGTAGACTTTTTGCTGTAGGTGTAAGGTGGGAGTCAAATCTATTTTTTCCTACACGGATACTTAACTGTTTCAGCACCATTTATTAAAAAGCCCACCACTGGGCTCCTGGGTGACTCAGCCGGTTAAGCGGCCGACTTCGGCTCAGGTCATGATCTCGAGGTCCGTGAGTTCAAGCCCCGCGTCGGGCTCTGTGCTGACAGCTCAGAGCCTGGAACCTGTTTCAGGTTCTGTGTCTCCCTCTCTCTGACCCTCCCCTGTTCATGCTCTGTCTCTCCCTGTCTCAAAAATAAATAAAACGTTAAAAAAAAATTTAAAAAGCCCACCTTTTTTTTCCCTTTGCTGCTGGACCTGTCTCTAGGTACTAATTCTGTCAGTATGACTAATACAGTCATACTACACTGTTTCACTCTACTATAGCTTCATTATGACATTTGATATCTAAAAGGACAAGTTTTTCCACTTGTTCTATTTTGAAAGTATCTTTGTTTTTCCCTTTGCGTTTCTATATACATTTCTTTCTTTCTTTCTTTCTTTCTTTCTTTCTTTCTTTCTTTTTCTTTCTTTCTTTTGAGAGAGAGAGACAGTGTGTGCACTTGTGTGCAAATATGCAAGGGAAGGGCAGGGGGAGAAGGAGAGAGAATCCCAGGCAGGGCCCTGGTTGCCAGCACAGAGCTGGATGCGAGGCTCAATCTCCCCAACTGTGAAATCATGGCCTGAGCCAAAATCAAGACTCTGAGGCTTAACCAACTGAGCCACCCAGGTGCCCCTCTACATACATTTTAGAATCAGCTCATGTAGTTGGGCACACACACACACACACACACACTTACACCCCAAGACTCGGGGTTTTCTTTGAGATTGTATAAATTAACTCAGAATTCACATCTTTACATTTCTGCCTATTCCTTTTTCCCCCCAAACTTTTATTTAAATTCCAATAGTTCACATACAGTGTAATGTGAGTTTCAAGTATAGATTTTAGTGATTCATACGTGTATGCAACACCCAGTGCTCATCACAAGTGACCTCCTTAATACCCTCACCTGTTTAACCCATCACCCCACCCACCTCCCCTCCAGGAATTCTCAGTTTGTTCTCTATAGTTAAGAGTCTGTTCCTGATTTTCTCTCTTTCCCCCCCACCCCATGTTCATCTCTGTTTCTTAAGTTACACATATGAGTGAAATCTATGGTATTTGTCTTTCTCTGACTGACTTATTTCACTTAGCATAATACTCTCTAGCTTCAACTGTGTCGTTGCAAATAGCGAAATTCTGTTCTTTTTTATGGCTAAGTAATATTCCATTATATATATATATATACCACATCTCTCTTATCCATTCATCAATCGATGGACATTTTGGGCTATTTCTGTAATTTGAACATTGTTGATAATGGTGCTATAAATGTTCAGGTGCATGTATCCCTTTGAATCAGTATTTTTGTATCCTTTGGATAAGTACCTAGTAGTTCAGTTGCTAGATCTTAGGGTAGTTCTATTTTTAACTTCTGGAGGGATCTCCATACTGTTTTCCACCAACAGTGTAAGAGTGTTCCCCTTTCTCCGCATCCTCGCCAACACCTATTAATTTCCTGTGTTGTTGATTTTAGCCAATCTGACAGGTGTGAGGAGATATCTCATCATCGTTTTGATTTTTATTTCCCTGATGATGAGTGATGTTGGGCATCTTTTGATGTATCTGTTAGCCATCTAGATGCCTTCTTCTGCCCATTTCTTTTTAACTGGGTATGTTTTTTGGGTGTTGAGTTTGGTAAGTTCTTTATAGATTTTGGCTACTAGCCCTTTATCTAATATGCCGTTTGCAAATATCTTCTTCCATTCTGCTGGTTGCCTTTTAGTTTTCTTGATTGTTGCCTTTGCTGCACAGAAGTTTTTATCTGGACGAAGTCCCAATAGTTTATTTTTGCTTTTATTTCTTTTGCCTCAAGGAGACGTAGCTAGTCAGAAGCTGCTCTGGCTGAAGTCAGAGAGGTTGCTGTCTGTGTTCCACTCTAAGATCTCGATTGTTTCTTGCCTCACATTTTGGTCTTTCATCCATTTTGAATGTATTTTTGTGTCTGGTGTAAGAAAGTGGTCCAGTTTCATTCTTTTGCATGTAGCTGTCCAGTTCTCCCAGCACCATTTGTTGAAGAGACTTTTTTCCCATTGGGTATTCTTTCCTGCTTTGTTGAAAATTAATTGGCCACATACTTGTGGGTCCATTTCTGGGTTTCCTATTCGATTCCATTGCTCTACGTGTCTGTTTTTGTGCCAATACCGTATGTTCTTGATGACAGCTTTGTAATACAGCTTTGTATGAGATTGTGATACCTCTAGCTTTGGCTTTTTTTTCAACATCACTTTGGCTATTTGGGGTCTTTTGTGGTTCCATATAAATTTTAGGATTGTTTGTTTTAGCTCTGTGAAGAATGCTATTGTTATTTTGACAGGGATCGCATTGACTATGTAGATTGCTTTGGGTAGTATTGACATTTTAACAATATGTCTTCTTCCAATCAATGACCATGGAATGTTTTTCCATTTCTTCGTGTCATTTCAGTTTCTTTCTTAGGTGTTTTATAGTTCTCAGAATGCAGATCTTTTACCCCTTTGGTTAGGTTTATTCCTAGGGTTTTGGTACAATGGTAAATGGGATTGATTCCTTGATTTCTCTTTCTATTGCCTCATTATTGGTGTACAGAAATGCAACACATTTCTGTACATTGATTTTGTATCTTGAGACTTGGCTGAATTCATTTATCATTTATAGCATTTTTTCTCTTTTCTTTCTTTCTTTTCTTTTTCTTTTCTTTTCTTTTTTTTTTTTTTTTGGTGGAGTCTTTTGGGTTTTCTACATAGAATATCATGTCATCTGTAAATAGTGAATGTTTGACCTCTTCCTTGCTTATTGGATGCCTTTTATTTCTTTTTTTGGTCTGATTGCAGTGGCCAGGACTTCAGTTCTATGTTAAATAACAGTGGTGAGAGTGGACATCTCTGTCATGTTCCTCACTGTAAAGGAAAAGCTTTCAATTGTGCCCCATTGAGAGTAATACTAGCTTGGGTTTTTCATACAGGGGCTTTAATACATTGAGGTATATTTCCTCTAAACTCACTGTGTTTACTTTGAGTACTTTACTCACTGTGTGGTACTTTGTCAAATGCTTTTTATGCATCTATTGAGAAATTTATATCGTTCTTATTCTTTCTTCTACAATGTGGTATATCACATTGATGTATTTGTGAATATTGAACCACACTTGCAGCCCTGGAATAAATCCCACTTGATCATGGTGAATAATTTTTGTTAATGTATTGTTGGATTCAATTTATTAGTATTTTTTGAGAATTTTTGCATTCATTTTCATCAGGGATACTGGCCTATAGTTCTCTTTTTCAGTGGAGTGTTTGTCTGGTTTTGGAATCAGGGGGTAATGAAGGCTGCCCTCATTGAGTTTGGAAGTTTTCCTTCCATTTTAATTTTGTGGAACAGTTTTGATTGTTTTTTATCTTCTCTGATATGGGATTTTACTTATTTGGGTATTTTCTCTTTTCTTTCTGACAAGTCTGGCTAGAGGTTTATCAATTTTATTATTTTTTTCAAATTAACCAGCACCTGGTTTCATTGATCTGTTCTTCCTTTGTTTTAGTTTCTATATCATTTACTTCTGCTCTAATCTTTATTATTTCCCTTATTCTGTTGGCTTTAGACTTGGTTGTTTTTTTCCTACCTCCTTTAGGTGTAAGCTCAGGTTATCTGAGATTTTTCTTGCTTCTTGAGGTAGGCCTGTATGGCTATACACTTCCCTCTTAGGACTGGTTTTGCTGCATTCCAAAGGCTCTGGACCATCATGTTTTCATTTTCATTTGTTTTGATGTATTAAAATTTTTTTTCTTTAATTTCCTGGTTGATCCATTCCTCATTTAGTAGCATGTTGTTTAACCTCCATGTATTTGAGGGCTTTCCAAATTTCTTCTTGTGGTTGGCTTCATGTTTCATAGTGTTGTGGTCAGAAAAGATGCATGGTATATCAGTCTTTGTGTACTTGTTGAGGCCTGACTTGTGACCCAGTATGTGATCTATTCTGGAGAATGTCCCATGTGCACTCGAAAAAATGTGCATTATGCTGTTTTAGGCTGAAATGTTCTGAGTGTATCTGTTAAGTTCATCTGGTCCAGTGTGTCATTAAAAGCCCTTGCTTTCCTCCTGATTTTGTGCTTAGACGGTCTGTCCATTGATTTAAGTTAAAGTCCCTTACTATTATTGTATTATTATCCATTAGCTCCTTTATGTTTGTTGTAAGTTGTTTTATAACTTGAGAACGTTTTATAAAACTTGGGAAGTTGGGGCATAAATATTTGCAACTGTCAGATCTTCTTGTTTGATAATTCCTTTTATTATTATATAATACCCTTCTTCTCTTATTACAGTCTTTGGTTTAAAATCTAGATTGTCAGATACAAGTATGGCTACTCCAGCTTTCTTCTGTTGTCCTGTAGCATAATAGATGCTTCTCCATCCCTCATTTTCCATTTGCTGTTGTTGTTAGGTCTAAAATGAATCTCTTGTAGGGAGCATATAGATGGATCTTGTTTATTAATCCATTCTGACACCTTATACCTTTCATTTAGTCCATTTACATTCAGAATAATCATTGATAGATATGTATTTAGCTCCATTTTATTACTTGTTTTGTCATTGTTTCTGGAGGTTTTTTATATTCCTTTGTAGTCTTTGTTACTTTTGGCCTTCTTTTATCATTCAGAGAATCTTTAATATCTCTTTTTTTTAATATTTTTAAATGTTTATTTATTTTGGGGACACAGAGAGACAGAGCGCAAGCAGGGGAGGGGCAGAGAGAGAGGGAGACACAGAAACTAAAGCAGGCTCCAGACTCCGAGCTGTCACCACAGAGCCCGATGCAGGGCTTGAACCCACGAAGTGCAGGATCATGACCTGGGCTGAAGTTGGGCACTTGACCAATTGAGCCACCCAGGCACTCGTAGAGTCCTTAATATTTCTTGCAAGGCTGGCTTAATGGTCATGAACTCCTTTAGTTTTTGTTTGCTGGGAAACTCTTTATCTCTCCTTCTATTCTGAATGATAGCCTTTCTGGATAGAGCATTCTTGGCTGCAGATTTTTCCCATTCGGTATGTACTATATCATGCCACTGCCTTTGGCTTGCCAAATTTCTGTTGAGAGATCTGCAATTAGGCTTATGGGTCTTACCTTGTAAATTAGGGTCTTCTTTTGTCTTGCTGCTTTTAGGATTTTTTTTCTTTATCACTATATTTTGCAAATTTAATTATAATATGTCTCGACATTGGCCTGTTTTTGTTGATTTTGATAGAAGTTCTCTGTATCTCTTGGATTTGGATAACTGTTTCCTTCCCTAGATTAGGGAAGTTTTTAGCTGTTATTTCCTCAAATAAATCTTCTGCCTCCTTTTCTGTCTCTTCTTTTGGTACTTCTATGGTATCAATGTTATTATTTTTGACGTAGTCACTGAGTTCCCTAAGTGTGCTCTCATGATCCATAATTCTTCTTTCTCTTTTTTGCTCAGCTTCCTTATTTTCCATAATTCTATCTTCTGTATCTCCTACACATTCTTCTGCTTCTTCTCTCCTTATGATTATTGCGTCCACTCAGTTTCAACTCTAAGTTAACACATTTTTCATTTCTGCTTGATTGTTTTTTAACTCTTTTATCTCTGTGGTAAGGGTCTCTCCCTAATGACCTCCATGCTTTTCTCAAGCCCAGAAAGTATCCTTACCATTGTTACTTTAAATTCGCCACCAGGCATATTACTTATATCTGTTCGATTAGATCTCTGACTGTGACCTTTTCTCGCCCTTTCTTTTGGGATGAATTCCTCCATCTTGACATTTTGTCTAGGTCTCTGTCTTCTTTTCTATGTTGGAAAAGCCTGTTAAGTTTCCTGCTCCTAAGGGTAATGGCTCTATGAAGAAGAGGTCATATGGTCTTCCGGGCCTGACACTTAGGAAGTGTCTCTGGTATGTGCTGCGTGAGCTCTGTTGCTGTGTCTTGACTGCTCTGTCCTTCAGATCAGTCATCCGCAGAGGTTCTTCTTGCCTGCAGTGGGCAGTGCTTTGTCCTTGGCCAGCATGTGGCAACTTTGAACGGGATGTACTCTGTTCTGCCTACTAAATTAGACCTGCTGTTATTTCCAGTAGAACTGAAGCCCTGGAGACTCTACGGTCAGTAGACATGGTGCGTAAGGGGGTTTCCGCCAGTCTTCAGGGGAAAGGGCCCGCTGCACTGGGCCTCGGGAACACTTGCTCAAGAAAAGGAGTCCCAGCAGAGTGCACGGGGTGGTACTTGGTGTAGACAGGGTAGACAACCAGTGTTGGCACCGTGCTGTTTACTGAAGTTGGTGTATGCTGGGTGGGGGGCGGGGAGGATGGCACCAGCCAATTTCTTTGTCCCTGGAGGTGGGGGGGGGTGTTCCATGCTTGCTGCTCTCAGGGAAGCACCCCCTGAAGATTGAATAATTTCCCCTCGAGTGTCACAGGCATTTTTCAGATCGCCGTTTTCACAGTCTGTCCCTAGAGTGTTTGCCTACCTGTAGCAGTGCAGTGAACCTTGGACTGCATCCCAGCAAAGTCTGCTGATTTTTAAAACTCCAAACATCAGGGACATGCTGTGGCAGGGACTGTCGCTGGTCTTCTGGGAGGGTCTTGCTGTGCCGGAGAGCAAAGCAGGCTAAAGAGCCGGTGTTCAGATTAGCTGCTCCCAGTAGGTGTCCTTGCGCAGATGCTAAGGGGTAGTGGAAGGAAATGGTGCCCGCTGGCTCTCTTGTCCCTGGAGAGGTGACTCTGAGATTGCTACCTCTCACAGATGTACTCCAAGGAGACGTCTCTTCCTGTGTACTTTAGGGGATCCTCAGGGTTGTTTGCCTGTTTCTTTCAAGGAGTAGGGAAGTGCCCTCGGGGTTCTAACCCAGCCAAGTCTGCCAACCACCAAAAGTCTAGTCTTTACGCCCTCTGGTGGCAAAAACTTGCAAAAATCAGCCCCTCTCATCTTTCCAGCCAATGGCTTGGGGGAAGTGTTCTCCTTGTGTGTATCCTTGTGTTCCCCCACTACCACCTACTGGACTCTCTCTGCAATCAGGGCTCCTTCTCCTCCACAGCATCCATGATCTGTTTCTCCCCCCAAAGCACATCTCTGCACTTTGTAGCTTCCTCAGTGTGGCCTCTTCTGTCCCTCTGGTTGTTCAGTTTGTTCTGTCGGTCCTCAGGTTGATTTCTTGGGTATTCAGAATGATTTGATAGTTATCTATTTGTGTTCAAGGGATGAGGCAAGCCTAGTGTCCTCCTACTATGTTACCTTCTTAGCTCCCCCTCCCCATAAGTCTTCCAGTCCATGACCATATTATAACAAATATGTCTCATATACTAACTTACGGTTATCTATAGAGGTTTGGAACAGATTTTGATTTCATTTGATCCTTAGTTACGTGATAATTTTGAAGCTATTAGTGCTATTTTAAAAAATATAGTTTCTTGGTTTGTTTATTCGTTTATTTTTTGCTGGTATACAGTAATTATATATCATATATTATTTTTGTGGGTTGTATGTTTTGTTAAATTCTCTTATTAATACTAAGGGTTTATTTGTAAATTCTTTTGGATTCCTTAGTTAAGCAATCATGTCGCCTGTGAATAATGACAATTCTTTTTAATTTCTGCAATTCATTTTATGCTAAAGAAATAGTTACCTCCTTCCAGAACAAGTAGCCAACTAGTTTTACTAATATTTGTTATACGTTAAAGTTTGTTTTTATTTACCTCATCTGCCCCACTGATTTGTTGATTCTTGTACCGATTACTGTTTTTTAGGACTCTTAAATTGATGTAGCAGAGTTTGTGCTTTAAAAACCAGGTCTCCTGTAAACGGAAGGTTCAGAAATTAGAGCCATATTCAAGATTGTTTTTAAGTCATTGGCAAATATTTTATGAATCCCATAATGATGTATCCATTTTCCATTGGTGCTTTGGATTTTATGACTTCGTGGCTATGAAATTACTAATTTCTAGGGGTCGGCTAGTGCAACTTTTCTGGGAAAAGGTGCAGCATGTAATCCTGTCCTTTGTGAAGAGGAAACAGGTTACTTCCCAGCATATCTATCCAAGGAGAGTGTAGCCACATTGGTGAAGGGCATAAGCCTAGCACAGTGAGTGCACAGTGCAGGCATCAGTATTCTCGCTGGCTCTGTTTAAGGGAAATTTGGAATTGTGAGCTTTGTATTTGTTCTCTTTATAACCAAATGGAAGCTACCATTCAATATTATATCAATATTATATTATTAACATAATCTGTTGGGAGTAATCAAAATCATTACCATGTTCTCATTGACTCGCAGAAGATTTGAGAAGTATATTAATTATTTGGTAAAGGTTTTCTAATCATTTTCACGAAAGAGGCCGAGTTTCAAGGCCGCCTGGCTGTCTTTGAAGTTTCAACTTACAGAGGCAAAACATTTGTTTTCCTGTCCAAATATGACCCCCATCCACTTCCTTATCAGGCTGAATGCATGGCAGGTTTGGATAAGCTCGGGAAATGGTATTGACTGGAAACCATACATTTTGGTTCAGAGATTTCCTCATTTTAAGATGTCGTTAACGCTAGATGTGAGAAGGCAGTACTATGATTTCTGAGTGTTGGGAAGTATATTTCAGGCTTTGCCTCCTGCCAGAGCCTGTTGGGTTGCCATTGCCCCTCAAAGCTATCTTTTAAGTCACAAATGTCTTCTGGTGCTGTAGAAGGAGATCTTTTTAGACGTCCCACATGGTCTTCATCCAGAGAAAGCAACTTTGTTCTACCTAACAAATATGCCATGGGCAGTGGCCAAGAGCTCGCTCCCTTCCTTAGCTCAGAGTTTTGTTTCCAACCCACTGTCGTGGGACAGTTAAGAGGAGGCAAAGGAAAGGTATAAAGAATTTTTATTATAATTTCATTGTTCTTGAGTTGGTAGAGAGAACATCATAATAGAGTTTTCTTAATCTGACATCACTGTTTCAATGCTGGAAATCCAAAATCACGGGTTCAGTGCTGGAAGTGAGCTTTTGACTCATTTTCTAGTCTAATTATTTTAGCTCTTTTCTGTCCTTTTTTTGTGTGCCAGAAATGTAATTGTCTTCCTAGTAATTTCTGAATAACAAACATATTAGCACACCTGTTTTTATCTCTTTCCATTGTACACTAATTAGCTATTTTTCTGAATGCTAAGCGGAACATTAAATTCTGAAGACCTCTTTAAAACAGAAGAAACATAGTGACAGTATTCTCATGGTATGGCCCCAAAACCAAGAATTTGACTTATTTTGATTGTACTTATATAAAAAAACAGTAAGCAAACAATCAAGATGATTAGTTGCTAAGACTGTATTCCCAAATGCCAGTTTAGATGTGTTGTTTGGAATCCAAAGATATTTTTTCTTTGTTGTTGGGAAGTGCCTCCTCAATCATACCGAATCATAATTATGTATTGTTTCAGGTTGAAAATTAGCTATCGATCTATATAAACTACCTGAGATCTCCACCCACTAAGGAGATCTGTTAAATTATTATTTATTTCAAGCATTCTCACTTGGATTTATTCTAAAATAAGTAGAAGTGAAAAAGTATTATGTAAACTTTACAAGGAACATAGGAAGACTATTGACATGGGAAATTAGCCAGAACCGTAGCAATGCATCACAATGAGGTATTTATGACTCATTTTATCTTTGTGAATAAATAATTCCTCAGAATGGTACTGCTTCCATAGAGATATTGAGATGTTCCTATTGTCTACCTTCATACTACATTTTGCCTTGGTGACACTGCTCTGTTTTTTTTTTTTTTTTTTTTTTTATGACAGGAAGAGAACTCAGCATAGAATTTTAGAGTGAGAAGGAACATTAAGGGCATCTTATCCAATCACTCACCCACAGTGGTAATTTCTTTAACCATGTCCATATCCGTACCATGTGGCCACCCATGTTGTCTTACATGGCAGGATTCCTTTTTTTAAGAATGGAGAATATCCCATTGTGTGTGTATGCCACATATCATGGGTCCAATCATCTGTTGATATTTATCTGGATGGTTTCCATACCTTGACTACTGTGAAAAACGCTGAAATGAACACAAGGGACGTATATCTCTTTGAATTCTTGATTTCATTTCTGGATAAATACCCAGTAGTGGCTTTGCTGGATCATATGGTAGTTCTGTTTTTACTTTTTGGAGGAACTTCCACACCGTTTGCCATAGTGGCTATTCTATCCCCATCAAAGCGTTGCATAAGAGCTCCCTTTTCTCTACATCCTTGCCAAAACTTATTTTTCTTGTCTTTTTGGTAATAGCCATCCTAACAAGTGATGGAATGATATTTCGTTGTGGTTTTGATCTGCATTTCCCTATGCTTGGCGACATTGTGTACATTTTCATATACCTCTTCGCCATGTGTATGTTTTCTTTGGAGAAATATTCAAGTCCTTTTCTCATTTTTTAATCAGGCTATTATTGTTTTTAATGTTATTCAGTTATATGAGTTCTTTATGTATTTTGGATATTGACGCCATGTTAGATAGTTTGTATATTTTCTGCTACTCCGTTTTTTCACTTTACTGATGATTTCTTCTGTTGTATAGAAGCTTTTTGGTTTGATGTAGTCCCACTTACTTATTTTTAGTTTTGTTGCCTGTGTGTCTTGTGTCCAATGCAAGAAATCACTGCCAAGACCATTGTCAAGTTTTTTGCTCTATATTTTCTTCAAGGAGTTTTACGTTTAAGGTTTGAGCTCAATTTGTGTTAATTTTTGTGTATAATATAAAAGTCTAATTTCACTTTTTTTTTTTGGCAGGCAGATTTCCAGTTTTCCCAACAACATTTGTTAAAGAGACTATCCTTTATCCATTGCTTTGTCTCTCTATTCTGTTTCATTGGTCTATATGTCTGTCTTTATGCAAGCACCACACTTTTAATTACTGTAGCTTTGTAATATATTCTGAAATTAGGAAGTGTGATGCCTCCGGCTTTGTTCTTGTTTGAGGTCATTTTGGCTATTCAGCATCTTCTGTAGTTCCAAATGAATTGTAGGATTGTTCTTCTATTTCTATTAAAAATGCCATTTGCATTTTGATAAGTATTGCACTGAATCTGTAGGGTGCTTTGGTAGTACGGTCATTTCAACAATATTAATTCTTCCAATCCATGTACATGGGGATGTCTTTCCATTTATTTGTGTCTGCTTTCATTTTCTTCATCAGTGTTTTCTAGTTTCAATGTACAAGCCTTTTATCTTCTTGGTTAAGTTCTTTATGCTAAGTGAAATAAGCTAGTCTTAGAAGGACAAATACTATACTGCATTGTTTTACTTATATGAGTTATCTGGAATAGTCAGACTCATAGAGCAAGAACACAGAATGGTGGTTGCCAAGGGTTGGGTGAGGGCACAGTGGGTAATTGTTTTCATTGGGAATAAAGTTTCTATTATGAAAGATGAATAGATTCTAGACATCTCCTGTGTAACGCAGTACCTATAGTAAAGAATATGGAATTGTATGTTGAAAAATGTGTATTGAAATAATTTCTAGGCCCAAGATGGAGCTGCCCCTGCCTGGAGTGCCACGTCAGTGAGTCAAAACTTAGATGACTTTTCCATTCCTATAAATGTAATGTATTTGGATAAACACAATGGAGAAACTCCTGGATAAATACCCAGACAAATATCATATGACTTCACTCATACGAGGAATTTAAGATACAAAACAGATGAACATAAGGAAAGGGAAGGAAAAATAATATAAAAACAAGGCGGGGGACAAAACAGAAGAGACTCTTAAATGCAGAGAACAAACTGAGGGTTGTCGGAGGGGTTGTGGGTGGGGCATGGGCTAAACGGGCAAGGGGCATTGCGGAAGACACTTGTTGGGACGAGCACTGGATGTTATACGTAGATGGCAAATCGCTGGATTCTTCTCCTGAAATCATTATTGCACTATATGCTAACTAACTTGGATGTAAATTAAAAAATAAAAATAAAAAATATACAAAAAAGAGGGGACATCAATTTGATATGTAAATTTTGAAGTAAGGTAAATAGTAAGATTATGTCCGATAATGTGAGGTTTCAAAACAATATTGATGAGGAGTTTAATGCCAAAATTTTTGCCATTTTTAACATCTGTAACATATTTCTCTATATTGCTTAAATATCCCAAACAATAAATAAATAGCTAAAAAAATTACCTAAAATCCCATCAAATTAGTCAAAAGCATCATTAAGTTTACTCTTAGCGATAGAGAACAAACTGATGGTTACCAGAGAGGAGGTGGGTGGGGGGATGGGTAAAATATATGATGGGGATTAAGGTATGTACTTTAAAAAAAAGGTTTTTTTTAATGTTTATTTTTGAGAGAGACAGAGTGCAAGTGGGGGAGGGGCGGAGACACAGAATCCGAAGCAGGCTCCAGGCTCTGAGCCATCAGCACAGAGCCCAACGCGGGGGCTTGAACTCACAAACTGTGAGATCATGACCTGAGCTGAAGTCGCTTGCTTAACCAGGCTGAGCCACCCAGGCAGCCCTAAGGTATGTACTTGTCATGAGCACAGAATGACGTAGGGAATTACTGAATCACTATATTGTACATCTGAAACTAATAAAAGACTGTAGGTTAACTATACTGGAATTGAACTAAAAGCATCATTAAATTTGATTTTGATGTCCACAAATGAGAAAAAATGTAATATTCTTAGAAACTGACACTTATTAATTTAACCACTATTTTCTGAATGACCAAGAAGCCGTTTCTTCCTCACCTCCCAGGTTTGTTCTGCCAAATAAGTAAAATTGTTTCTGGTAGCAAGTAACGTACTGTCTGACCATATTGGCTAAACAATAAGGTTTACCATTCAATTTCACATGAGAATCAAAGATTCAGGCCATTTTTGGGTTGGCCACCAAACAATTACATCAGAGGTCTAGGGAGACAATATATACGCGCTTCAGGACCTATCCCCACCCTCCCTTCTGGCCAGTAGATCTATAAAGAAGGTTAAGTTATAGTATAACTCATCTAGGGGCATACTGGGTCTGATAGGGGAAGAACAGGTCATACTTCACAGCAGGTACAAGGACCTAGATAGCATGTACTGGGGGACCGCTAGAAATTCTGATGGTGCTTGGTCAAAGTGGCCAGAACATAAAACATAAGAGAGAAGGAGGGAGTTCATTGTTCTGGGAGGACTCTCCCCAGATAATGGATTTATCATCCTATCACAAGTTCCAGAGATGGTACAGGCTCAGTGGTAGGACGGCTGCTAGAAACATGAAAAAAAGCAAGGGCCCAGGCTTGTCAAGGCACCAAGCAGTCTCTGAGTAGTTGGTGTGTTAGAAAGGGTATGCCATGTAAGACTGGAAGGTCTGTAGATGATTAGGTTTTATGGGCTGGCCCGGACGATAAACATTTACTAAAGTCTTATGCAAAGTGTTGGCAAGGAGCATCATTAAAATATTCAGTGATGACTCTCTATAAGCCAAGGCTGATTGGGAAGAGGCCATTACGGAACTAGACTCATCAATAACAAAGGGGATAATAGAATCCTGCAATAATGGAGGCCAAGTGGTGACACTTAATTTGCCGAATTTCCTGAAACCCACCTTTATAATGAGGTGTAGGTTCAGAGTGGTTGCCAAGGATGACGGACCTGCAAAGAGATGATTGATAAACCCAGATAAGACAGATGGGTACTACTCATTTTGCATTTCAGAAGCAATCAGGCATGGATGGCAGGAGTCTGAGGGCAGTCACTCCATGAAGTCACATTCACTTTCCCAGTTTCTGTACTTGAGTCAGTTTTTAGACTTAGAATCTATTAACTGAAGCGGAAGCTGGATCCCTAGGAGGAAGGAATTTGCAACACCATGATAAGCATCGATGGTTATGACTGCCCTAATCCTTCCCCTAGGAGACCTAAGGCTATTTACACAGGTAACTGTTAGCTGGTGAAAAGGGAGTATCTGAACGATTCGAACATAGGATCTGGTTTACCAGTGAAATCCAAAGACCCGAAAAGTCATCATAGCCCCTCTGCTAGAGTAGGGGTATACAGAAGCTAGACAAAAATTACAGTCTTGGCTAAATTCCTGCTTAAATGGATCCACTGGGTTTGCAGTCCCACCTGATGATAATTTCTCCGTTCTCGAATGTGTATCTGTGATTCACATACTTAGTAGTTGGTGCAGTCCCCACCTTGGGCTCTTGACCTATGAATTTGGTGCTACTTTAGTAGGGAAGGCCAAGAGATAATCTCTGATTACCCCTTGCCTACAGCCAATATAATCAATCAAAAATAATATTGTCTTCCAAGATGGAATAGGTGTACAAGTTAGATTCATTGGTGGTGACTGGTCAGGGGCCTGGAAGAAAAAAAATTGGAAAATTAGGAGAAGGAGGTCTGGGGTGGGGGAAGTAGAATATACATGTGGGAATGGAACAAAGTATGTTCAATAAAAAGCATCCGCTACTAAACAACTGGGTTGACAGGAAGATTTGGCCACATGATCATCAGCCTTTGTCATCGGCCACTCCAGTATGGGTGTGATAGGTACATACATGAAAGGGGGAGAGCGGGAGAGAGAGGTTATGCATTGGCCCACCAGTATGGGTTTGCACTTAAAAAGGCTTATTTAGGTTCTGCAGTCATGGAAGGTTGAATTTGCCTGTAACAGAGACCAACACTGAACTGGTACAGTCTCATCCCACAGAGAGACCAACCACTGCTCAGTGGCAAGTTGACTATATCAAATCCCTTCTACCCTCGAAGAACCAGAGAGCTGTTCTAACAGGAAAGAACACAAGCTCCAGGGAGAGATTTGCTTTCTTGCCTTCAAGGTCTCAGCTAAGATGACTATCTGAAGGGTTTGATCCACTGCGTCCCACATAATGTCACATTAGAACAGAGGATCTGCTTTGGAGCAAAGGATATACACAAATGGGATCATGAAAATTAGACCCACTGGTTTATTGCCCAGAAGCTGCTGTCCTTATAAAACACCATAGCAGTGTCCTGATGGTAGAGTTAAAGGGACAACTTGAGGGAGACACTCTGTGAAAATAGGGTGACATTTGCCAGTTCTACATGTGCACCCTGAATCCAAGACTTTTATCAGCATGGTATTCCCACTGAAAATAATGTTGGGGTACAGGAACCAAGGGGTGAAGGCAGAAACAGCCCCACTTGCCATCATTCAAAGTTTATGCTTTCCTTCCCTTTAACTCTGGGCTCTGGACAGTTAAAGGTCCTGGCCCCTAAAGGGACTGTACTTCGCCATAGGACAGCAAGAGTGCTATTGAACCACAAGCTACAACTGCTGCGTGGCACTTGAGATCATGGGTCGCGGGGCTAGCAGACAGGAGGAAAAGCCTCCATCTTGGCAGGATTATTGACCCCAATCATCGAGCAGAGGTGGGGATGCAATTATAGAATGGGACAGGGAAGAATATCTGTTGCACTCGGGCGACCCACTTGGACGCCTCTTAATGCTTCTTGATCAATTGTGACTGTAATTGGTCAAGTATAGTGATCTCAGCTTAAGCAGAGCACAGCGACTATGGGCTCAGACCACTCAGGAATGAGAGTTTGAGTCACACCATCATGTCATCTACAGAGACCAGAGGAGGTAATAGGTGAGGGCAAGAAGAATCCAGAATGAAGGGCAATGGGCATTAGTCCCGACAGAAGACCAGTTGTGTCAGTAGAGCTGTGGTTTGCCCTACTAAGCTCTCTTTGCCTTCTAAAGAAGTGATGCCCTCTGGAATCCTGGAGAAGACAGTCCCACGTGGATATGACGGAAATCCAAGTGACACAAAGGGGGACTGTGGTGGCACAGAGATGTTCTACCCTGACCCTTCCGTGAGGAAGCACTTGTTTCTCCAGCTGTCAACAGGAGCTTCCAGATATCAGTTTCTTAGGGGTCTGTCTCAGCTGAAGAGAGCCGCTAACCCACGCACACACCCTTCTGGGGCACTTGTTTCCGATGACGGCGCGGGAGGAAAGAGATTGGCTGTTTTGGCCCCCCTCAGGACAGCTCTTAGGGGCACGTGTGCTTCAGGGTCTGTGTGGGGTAGGTGGAGGCTTTGCTGGGCTACAGAACAGGACTTCTCCCTATGCCCAAACCTGTATCCTTCTCAAAATGCCACCCCCGAAAAGGTTTGATATCTAATACATTAATACGTTGCAAACCAACTTCTAGACAACAGAGCCTGGGACAATGAATGGCCTTAGCATGATAGCACCACAGGGAATGAACCAAAATGGCTGAAGAAGACTTAGCATGTGTTCTTATCAAAGTAACTCTCTGAAAAGTTTAGCATTGTAAGGGTTAGCATGTCTCCATTTAAACTGAAATACACACACACACACACACACATATGTATATATGTATATGTACGTATATATATATATATATATATATGTATATGTATATAGCACTGGATAATTTCTTTGGAGCCATTTACCTCTAGGTAAGTAAACAAAACAAGCTTGAACGTGAAGGCATGGTTTGGATTTCTCTAGATCTTTCTGACAGATTTGATCAGCCACTGTAGAATGGGTATTCAGGTTAGAATTCTAGGCCAGTGTTAATCTCAAGAATTTCCCCTAGTATTTACAATTGAAGAAACGATATGAAATTGGACCCTCAAGCGAATAAGCTTTTGAAGGGCATTCACTTAACCCTGGGGGCAAAATTTTATCATGGTAGAAGGAAGAGGAGCATATGGGGTCAGGCAGCCCAGCCTCCACTTGTGAGTAGATATGCAGACAGCTAGACTCTCTGCCATTGTGAAGGCTTCCCCAGGCAGGTGGAGAACAGCCTTTGCTAACTCATTTTTGTGTGCAACCTTCCTAGCAGCTTCTTCGTCCAGAACGTAAGGACTCTCAATTCCAGTTATATGGAGCTCAGGGATATGGGGAGCTACTTGTGGCTGACGGAAATAGTTGTGCCAGAGGTTGTTGAATGCAAAAACAGTTAAAAAAAAAAAAAAGGAGAAAAAGTAAAAAAGAAACTAGGAAAGAAAGCTAGATTATCTAGAGTATAAACTAGGATGAACCATTAGGGGAAAAAAAAGAGAGATACGGAAGGAAACAACAAAGTATATTCATAATTGAAATATTTAATATCTGTTTGTTGTTTGAAGCAGAGGGTGGTAGGAAGGGACATTATTATAAGGAATTTTTCTCGAGTATTTTGATATAAGGATATATATTATATATTGATATAAGGATATATCAAGTAAGCTTATCTTATTTTATTTTTCTCTTTTTAATAATTCATTTATTTTCTGATTTACATCCAAGTTAATTAGCATATAGTGCCACAGTGATTTCAGGAGTAGATTCCTTAATGCCCCTTCCCCATTTAGCCCATCTCCCCTCCCACAACCTCCCCTCCCCTCTCCAGCAACCCTCTGTTCTCCATATTTAAGAGTCTCCTATGTTTTTGTCTCCCTCCTTGTTTTTATATTCTTTTTGCTTCCCTTCCCTTATGGTCATCTGTTTTGTCTCTTAAAGTCCTCAGATGAGTGAAGTCATAGGATATCTGTCTTTCTCTGACTAATTTCATAAGTAAGCTTATTTTAAGCAATGCTATCTGGTAAGGATAGAGCTATTTTAAGAGCAAGCATTTACTTATTTCATCAAAAGACTTGCAATTTACAGTGGAGTGTGATTAAGATATTATATCAAGCCTGGGATGATTCCTATTTGCTGCTAATTAATATTTTTATGCAGTCTTGAGGCATGTTTTGTTTATTTAGTTGTACCGTCATTATGTTCTCCTTAATCCTGACAGTCTCCAAGGGGTGATGAAAGGGGACAGGCGATCATCACTTCTGGAAGATTTGTGCTCCAGAGCAGCGTCACGTGACTCCAGGTGGCAGGGACAGTACTGGGAAGAGTTAGTCCTCAGGAGGGTCAGTTTTTGTTCACGGCACTCGTGGCGGTCGGGGTCGTGGGTAAGGTGACAGAAGGTGAACCCGGGACATTCTGGGGAATTCAGAGTTTGTTACATAAATGGGGAGAAGAATAAATGATATTAAAATTGTCAAAAGAATGAATAAATTTTCTACACGGAATATGCATTTAAGTGCACATATATTAGGATCTTTTATATTTTATGCATTTATATATACATACTCATTTCTCTGGATACGTATGTGTGTAGGTTCGAAAGTAAAGATACTGATGGGGCAGCACCTTTCTTTGTAAATGTATACTTTGGACCACAAAAGATCTTTAAGGAAAAAAACAACTCAAAGCATTAATGGAACCAACTGACTTTCTGCCAGTTTGAGGGGTTTACATGGTTTAATGTTCAACCATTAATGATAATCATGACAAAATAACTTGAGTGAAGAGTTTCTGCTCTACCATTCACTAGCTGTGTGATATTTTGAAAATTTCTTTTTTTTTTTTTTAACGTTTATTTATTTTTCAGACAGAGAGAGACACAGCATGAACAGGGGAGGGGCAGAGAGAGAGGGAAACACAGAATCGGAAGCAGGCTCCAGGCTCTGAGCCATCAGCCCAGAGCTCGACGCGGGGCTCGAACCCGCAGACCGCGAGATCGTGACCTGAGCCGAAGTCGGACGCTTAACCGACTGAGCCACCCAGGCGCCCCCGAAAATTTCTTATTTCACCTAGCCTGGGGTTCTCATAAACATCAACGGACAACCTGTACCTTCTTAGCCTCCTCCATGGCAAATTTCCTTTATCTTCAGAATGGTAAGTACCAACTTAAAAATATGTATATATAAATATTCAAAGAGTAAGAAGAATTGTATGTATATTATATATAATTATATGTAATTGATAATTTATATAGACAATTGTTCATTATATATTAGAATAATTATATGTATACATGTATATATCTCTAACATTTGAAATCTGGAGTCAAGATATGTATGAAACTATTAATACTATTTCCTCTAGGTAGTGGAATGGGTTAAGGGGAGAACATTTTTACTTTTCATTCCTTTCTTTGCTGTTGTAATTTTTTACTAAGTATAGATATTATTATTCTAATATTGAAAAATAAGCAATAGCCTGTATCAGGCTTTGGTATTTTCCCAACTTGATATTGTCCCAGGGAAAACAGGTCAATAGCACATATATAAACAGGGCAGTGTTCACAGAACCTGAGAAATTTGTTTTGGACAAGCCATAATACAATTTACCTGTAGCTTTGCCTGTGGATTACAGAGGATAATCAACTAAATATTTTAAAATTATTACTAATAGTATAACTTGTTTATTTTGACATTTTAAACTTGCAGAAAAGATGCAAGTATAATATGAAGATTTCCTCTGTGCTTTTCACTTAGATTTATTAATCTTTAACGTTGGCCTTATTTGCTTTGTACCTATCTCTTTATGCATACATGTACATGTATATATTTACATGAGTATACATAATATTAATACGTATATGTTTCTGGAATGCTGGAGATTTGAAGTGCAGAAACTGTGCCTCTTGACCTTTGAATGCTTTTGTGTATATTTCCTACCTACATAGAACTACAGTATAGTTAACCAAATAGGGAAAGTTGCCATTGATACAAACCTAGTATCCAATCCATATTCCATATTCATATTTTGCTAATTGTCTCCATAATATCACTTATAACTATTTCTCCAAGACCAGGATCCAATCAAGAGGTACGTATTGCATTAAGTTGTCATTCCTCTTTATTCTCCTTCATCTGGAACAGTTTCTCCGTCTTTGTCTGTCATGATCTTGACATTGTTGAGGAGAACAGGACATTTACTCTGGAGAATCTCTTTCAGCTTGGCTTTGTCTGGTGTCTCCTCACTTTGATTCAGGGAAAAAAATTTTTTTTTTTCCTCGAGAAATGCTGGAAAGAGGATGTTGTGTTCTCGGTCTATCACTTTCTAAAGCATCAATGGGTGATCACTTGGTTTCTATGGTGTCAGTAGATTTCTTCACTGTGAAGTTCCTACTTTCCTCCTTGTAATTAATATGTCATTTGTGAGGAGATACTATAAGCCCAAGTGCATATCTTTTTTCTCATTGTGATGATCTCCTAATTTTAATGCCCATTGAAGATTGTTGCCTGACATGATTATTACTTTGGTGATTGCCGAATGGTGGCATGCCATTTCATTCCTTCTACGTTTATTGGTTGGCGTTCTTCTGTAAGGAAGAGCTATTTCTTTTTCCACTGTATTTATTTATTCACTTGTTTATTAATATCTGTATAAGCATATGGGTTTTTATTTAATTCAACCAGCTATAAACTGTTCTATTATTGTTCTTTCGTTCTTAAGACTTTATTTTTCAGAGCAGTTTTAGGCTCACAGCAAAACTGAGTGGGAGGTACAGAGATTGCCCACATACCCCCGCCCCATTCAAGCATAGCTTCCCCCATTATCAATAAATGTGATGCATTTATTGTAGTTGATGAACCTATACTGACACATCATTATCACCCAAATCCATAGGTTACATTAGGGTTCACTGTTGGTAGTATAAATTCTATAGGTTTAATGACAAATATTTAATGCCATGTATCCACCATTATAGCAGCATGCAGACTGGTGTTGCTGGCCTAAAAATCCTCTGTCTTCTGTCTGTTCTTCCCTTCCTCTCCCTGTAATCCCCGGCCAACACTCATTTTTTCACCGTCTTAATGGTCTTTTCCAGACCATTCCAGAATGGTCGTATAGTTGGAATTGTATAGTATGTAGTCTTTTCAGAGTGACTTCTTTCATTTAGTAATATGCATTGAAGTTTCCTTCATGTCATTTCATGGCTAGAGAGCTCATTTCTTCTTAGCACTGAGTAATATTCCATTGTCTAGGTGGGTCACTGTTTGTTTATCCACCCACCCACCCACTGAGGGACATCTTGGTTGCTTCCAAGTTTTGGCAATTATTGCTTGTTTTATGCTCAAATTATGCAACGTCTGGTCAATGGTAGTCGCTTCAGCTGTCCCTGGGTCCTTTTGATGCAGTCCCAGTTTTCGTTTGTTTGTTTGTTTTTGCTTTTGTTTTTGTTTTGTTTTTAGCATTTCCTTACTTTCTGGTACAATAAGATATTTTAAGCCTTTCTGGTATTTTCCCTGTCCCAGTCCTATCTCTCCAAGAAGCATTGCCTTCTTTTATTGCAAAATGGCATTACTACCTCCATCTGGGTACTAAATGTGTTCGCTGCTACGAGAATGTCACAGCTTCTAGGCCCTCTTGGTGGATAAAGAAAACACAGGCACACAGACACAGACACAAATATACTCATACATACATGGACGCAAGACACACACACTCGCATATACATACACTCACATGTACACACACATACATAATACACACAGGCACAAAGCACACTTGTATATTTAAAAACTTATTTAAAATCCCAGTCATACTGATATGATACTTCCATTTCCTTCTAATTTAATACCCCGGAGTTCATTCTGTTCTCTCTCCTTTCTATGTGTGTGACTGGCCGTGTGGAAGAGAGAATGAAATCAACATACGGAAAAGCAAACTAAAGCTGGACAATGATTCTTGGTGACAACACAATCCCTGACTGCAGTTGCCCTGAACCTGCTCTGCACCTACCTTTCCTCGGGTTTTTGAAAATTCCAGGAAGATGCCTAACTAGCTTGGTTGGATGATAGTCTTTGGAAACTAGGATAGCATTGACTAATGCTGCAATGAAGGACAATCCGGTGCACGGTCATTGATGTGTCCTCCCCTGTTCTGTCTCCAACAGTATTGGAATGTAACTCACTCAGTTTGACCCTCGTGCTATTTTACTGTATCTGCCTGCAGGGGTGAGGAGACCATAGATATTACGATGTGGTGCTGAGTCATTTAGGCATGTAATAAAGTGTAGTCCCTGTGAACACACAGAGTTAGGAATAGAGCCCCATTTACAGATAAGGGAGTTGGGGTTTAGGGAAGTGAACGAAGTTCTTTGGGCCACACACGTTGGAATGAAATCGTTGGCCTCTGTAAAACTCTTGGTTGTCTTGCCCACACAACGTCACCTCTTCCGCAACTCTTTACTGTGTGAGTTAATTAATTCGACCATTGGTTCTGAGTCCTGCACACGCCCATCTATGCTCGGGGTGATTCAACAGACTTATCAATGCTTGTCAACTCTGTTGGTTCCTTCGGCACTTCGGAGAAATTTTAAATTACACTCATGTGAATTGCACTCACATAATAGTGGGAAGGAGCTGAAAAAAGTCTTGAGTCAAAGCTCTTGTATGCAAAGAATAGTAAGTAAATTAGTTTACATTCAAAACTGGTTCTGGTTTCCCAGGGGGGAAGGATTACGTGCTAGTGTTCATAAATACTTATTAGCAAATGCTTCTTGTGGTATTATATACAAATGATTGTCATTATTTCCATCTAAACTTCTCATAGAGATGGCCCCTAAGAAAGTTTCTTCGGGGTGGGCCTGACTCCTACTGCTGGATTCAGATTCGGTCTCATGATTCAATCATTCGTTCATAGAGACAGCGATAATATTTCCAAGTTATTAGATAATGATCAAAACACTAACACACAATATTGTCAGGTAGGAATGAAATGTTTTATGTCCTTAGAAATAGCTCAGCTATTAGAATCCCAAGGCTCTGTGGACCCCCCATCTCGGCTACGCATGATGAAAGTAATCACTGTTGTTCTGTGCTTTAATGTGGATAAGCCAGAGCAACAGTCCAGAGCACGCTGGGTAATGAGGCTTTGGGGTTTTTTGAACACCCTGTGAGCAAGCCTCTCCTCAGAGGACTTTGCCACATCAGACAGCTGCTGCCCTGAGCATCACGACTAACTTTGCAAAGTTATGGCGTTTCAAGTTTAAAAATGCAGGGCTCGCATATATTAGCCCTTGTTCTATCCTCGTCAGAAATGAAGGAAACGCTTCCCCCGTCACATTCTTCAATCAGCAGCGGGCAGACAAGGACGTTACTACAAGTGCAGATCTTCTGCCAGTGACATTTCATCTTATACCGTCATTATAATAACCCAGGGAAGCTATTTTAACTCTTTCCATTCTGCATGTGGGAAATGGGCTCGGGCACTCCTAAAGGGCAGACTCTGCACCTGAACCTGAATGTCTTTGACTCTGCTCAGCCTTTTAGGCAGAGCTAAGCCACCACGTATCCCAGTGGGCTCCTAACTGCCGGGTCTCTCAGGACTTGGGAACGTGGTTTCTGTATTAACTGGGTGACTATTTGCTCGATTGTTTTCAGGGCTGCCTATATTCTAATAATAATAATTGTATGCAATTGAGTATTTTCTGTCAAATGCTTATATAGTATCTAATTATTGTTACTTAGAAATCTTACCAACAATTTGGTGTTAACAATAAACAATACTGTGTGGTCAGGAATTGCTAAGAGGCTCGTATATTTATTTATTTTTTCTTTTTAAAAAAAAAATTTTTTTTTAACGTTTATTTATTTTTGAGACAGAGAGACACAGAGCATGAATGGGGGAGTGTCAGAGAGAGGGAGACACAGAATCTGAAACAGGCTCCAGGCTCTGAGCTATCAGCACAGAGCCCGACGCAAGGCTCGAACTCACGGACCGTGAGATCATGACCTGAGCCGAAGTCGGACGCTTAACCTACCGAGCCACCCAGGCGCCCCTGAGGCTCATATATATTTAAACCTGTCATGCCCCCGTGGATAGCATGGACTGCTGCCTGTTAGGATTTTATTATCCAAAATGAGTGAAACTGATATAACACGACATTCTTATATGATTACATATTACATTTGTTACATTTTCTGGTAATAAGATATGTAATAACGTATATATGTAATTATACACATGAGTAATAATAAAAATGCATAAAAATAAATGTTATAGGTTTTGCCCCATTGCATAAATAAAGCTTAGCACATTAGAAAGGATATTATTCCTATCCTGCCCGATTTTGAATAAGCAGTGTAACAGAAATCTTTTTCAGACTGGTGATGGGGGAGAGTGCATATTATGTGCGTGTGTGTGTGTGTGTGTGTGCACACGCATGCTCAGGCATGTGTATGGTGTGTTGACCCAACATCTCTCCCTGATCAGCTCTTTCTTCTGGTCTATACCACATTTTGTATTTGGACGGTTCCTAATACATCGAAATGACAAAGTGCTACTATACAGATATTAAACACTAATGTTTTACCCTTGCAGAATGAAGATAATAAAGAAGAAAAAGATGCAACATGCTGATATCTCTCCTTAGCTCTGTGGCGTTTCTTTGACTATTCTAACTGGCCTTGATTTGAACTCAGTGAACTTTCAAACAAGCCACAAACAGTACGTTACTGTTTCCAACTAGTTTCTAAGATGCTTCTGCATCACGTGTTATAAAGGGAGCCTTTTCATTATGTGCTGTTCGGGTCTCAACATCATGACGTCCCAGCCTCTCTGCTGCACTGTTTTTCCCTCTAGATTCCTTACCCCCACCTCCCCCTCCAGGGCCTCCAGACCTACCTCTGTGGTCCATTGCCTAACTGGGTGGCTGGTTATGACCTCCGTTTGAATGTGCTTTTTGGCTGTAACTTTGGCAGTTTTTCTAGGTCACCACTTGCTTCTGGTATCAATCTACTGTCCCATCTTTGAACCACTAACTTGAGTCAGGCCATCTTCAGCTTCTTCTAAATCCTATGGGACCAGCAACCAGGCCCTTTGAATCAGAGAGATGCGATTTCAGAGACCATATACTTCAGCCACTGAATGCATTTGGATCTTTCTGATCCTGTCTTTATCTAGAATTTTCATATTTTGTTCATCATGGATTTTTTGCAGGAATTTTCCTTTAAAAATACTGTGTTAAAATATTATTTATCTTGGGGCGCCTGGGTGGCTCAGTTGGTTAAGCAGCCAACTCTGGATTTCGGCTCAGGTCATGATCTCACCGTTTGTGAGGTTGAGCCCCGCATTGGGCTCTGCACTGACGGTGTGGAGCCTGCTTGGGATTCCCTCTCTCCCTCTCTCTCTGCCCCTCCCCTGCTTGTGCTCTCTCTCTCTCTCTCAAAAATAAACGTAAAAAAATTAAAAATAAATAAAATATTATTTATTTCGATGACCGAGATTTTTGCACCCCCTTATTCACCAGGTCCCACTGTGTCTGAAATTTTTCTAGATCTAAACTACAGACCCCCTGCTCCTGATCCCAGCCTTTCTTGCTTCGTAAGCTCTGCCAGAGAAACAGAACCAGTTGGAGGCAGATGCATGAAGAGATTTATTGCCAGGAATCCGCTTACGTGATTGGAGGACCGACCAGGCTAGTCTGAAACTCACGGGAGGGCAGGCTGGGTCTCTTGGCTCAGGCAGAGCTGCAGACCAAGGTAGAATTGTTTCTTCCTTAGGGAAGACTCAGTTCGAGCCGTTCAACTGATTGGATCAGGCCCACCCAGATTACCTAAAATAATTCCCCTTACCTATAGTCAACTAATTATGGACTTCACTCACTCGTACAAAGGACCTTCCGGCAGCACCTAGATGAGGGTTTGAATAGCTGAGGACTATAATTTAGCCCAACTGACACATAAAACCAAACCTGCCAGACCCCAGGAGTCTAACTGATTAGGCCGTGTCTCGTGTGGGGTTCCCTGTAAAAGCAATCACTCTTCAAGTTTAATATAAGTTTTCGAAAAAATAAAGAGAACATTTTTCTCAGAGGCTGTGCTATGAACATGCTCTAAGTCTCATGGAAGAGACTCACATTTATTACTTGTTTGTTTTCTCAACAGCTCCGGGATAACAATAGCCTGTCTTGGTGACTTTACCTGAACTGTTCAAAATTTGGAACATATTTTCAAACAGAAATAAAAAAAAAATGCGTCAAGGCTCGTTTCTGGTCCCTTTTTCTCTTCAGGACTTGCCCTAGGCCAACTTTCAAAATGTGTTGCCAGGAGCCTCCACAGCCCGTTCTGCATTTCCTTCTTGCAACCTTGGGTTTCAAGAACTGGGGGTTCTGGATGAATCGCCCACTGTGGTGGCCGTGCCCTCTGTCGCCACTAGGGGGCAGACCCACAGTGCTGCGCGCGCGCCCATCCAGGACTCCCAGCCTGCCTGCGGCTCCTCTCACCTACTGAAGTCAGCCGGGTACTCACTGGGACTAACCTGACTCGACCGTTCTGGAACCCTGGACTCCTCCTCTCTCTGACCTCCGACTCAACTCTAATTTCCCTTCCACTGGACCTTTGGCCATCTTAGGACTTTAGGGGAGAGAATCTCAGCCCAAGTGACCTGCCTGGAAAGGTCACTCCCACCCCAGCCCCCTGACCTCTCGCACCAGAACGAGGTATACCCTGTTGAATTTTCATTGTGAACTGGAGCCACCAAAGTGAGGTCAATTCTGAGGAGGGGTCCCACTTTATTCCTTGCTTTGGCGCTTTTCTTTACTGGTGCTGATAACAGGGTCAGTGTAGGCAACAGACATCACTTAGTATCTTGAAGGTGGACCTAGTGAGACTGCTGTGTGCTGTTCATGGGGGGCTGCAAATAAATATACCAACCATGAGTTGGTATATTTATTCAGTATTCCCTAGAATCCAATAATACATTTATTTTTGAAATATAACTTGTATCGGTTAAACTTTTCATAATTGTTTTTCACAATTATATATTATATCGTTAGACCTAGGTGCCAAATAGTGTCACCTGGTTTCATCACAGGTCATGATCTCACCGTTTGTGAGTTCGAGCTCTGCATCAGGCTCTTTGGGATTTTCTCTCTTCTTCTCTCCCTGCCCCTCCCCCTGCTCTCTCTTTCCCTCAAAATAAATTAGTGAAACAACAGAAAGTTAAACAAAAATAGGTACAAAATATAATTCCATTTTTCAAAGTCTCTGTTAGTTATGGCCTCTCTTCAAACGGAGGATGCATGTAGTGTTTGAGGCACTTGGTGCCCTCTGACTGGTCCCTTGGTGACTGGCTGACTATGAACCAGGGCCCTTGTGGCACTGAGTGGGGTAAAATTTTGGGATCACAGGTGTGCTCAGAGAGGGAAGAGGGGGCAGGAAGGAGGAGGGAGGAGGCCTGAGAACAAAATGGAACTCCCCCGACCATAAACCCCAAGAACAGAGGCCTCTGGAGTCAGGAGAGGCCTCCGGAGCTACAGGGGCCTGGGGTCCGCACCTCAGCTCTGTGCAGTGCGCGACTGCGGGCCACTGGCAGACATGTTTTCTTTACTGGTGCTGATAACAGGGTCAGTGTAGGCAACAGACATCACTTAGTATCTTGAAGGTGGGCCTAGTGAGACTGAGGTGTGCTGCCCGTGTCTCAAGGCTGGTGTTGGTGGTGATGTTTTTTCATCTGTAAAATCAGGACGCCGTTTTATCTACCTCATAAAATTGTTTCGTGGGTCCAAAAAGACACCACAGGTCAAACGTCTGCCACCGGGGTGGTACTTTATAAACGATAAGTTTCATCAGTAGGACTATTAATATGGGGCTACAAGTCCTCAGAATACGCAAAGTGCTTAGTTAATAAGCAATAAATAATGGCTGTTGCTTTTATTAGTAGAAATGACAACATGAGTCCTACTATAGTGGCTAAGGGAGAAATTCAAGGACATAATTTGCAACGTATATTTACGATATGTGTGTGTGTATACATACATGGATGGAGGCAGGGAAAGATTTGACTGGAAATGCACTTCACTGGCTCGGGGACTTGGTGCTGAGGTGGGCGCGGAATGGGGCACTGAGTCAGGAAGATGGGGGACAGACTGAGTAAAGGCCCCCGTGGCAGAGTTTCTCAAAATTCAGATGGACGAGTTTTGCTTCCCCAGTTGATTTTACTAACTTAAAAAATTCATGATGTGACAAGTTCTGAAACGGAGACCGTCGAGACGGATGGTGTATATTAAGCAATTCAATCTGGCGTGACCTCAGGCAGAACTTGTCCTTCGTAGCCTGTGTGTGTCTGTGCCTGCGTGGGGCGGTGAGCCACTTGGGACAGCCGAGGGAAATCAGTCCCACTCATAAATGAATCCATCTGGCGCATGGGAAGGGCACATTTGGAGATGCCAGGATCTTTCCCATGGGGAGCAGTGTGGCCAAGTAACGTCCACCTGAGCCCCGAGCGCTGTCCAGCTGCTGAGAGAAGGCTGGCTGCGGCAAAGTGAATTCCTCTTGGGAGACAGTCCCCTCGCTCCTGTCCCCGTGTAAATGGCTGCATTTTGACAAAGCGAGTTAACACTTAGCGCGCTCACCTATTTGAGCCACGGGTGCAAAAACTGCTACAGATGTTCAGAACGCTTGCTCTCTGATGGCAGGAAAATCTGAATCTAAATGCTGCCACGTTTGACAAGGAATGTTGGCTCTCTACTGAGAAAAAGCATAAATGCAGTGCAGTGTCTCAAGGCCTGAAAGTTGGAGGGGGGGGGGTGTCAACATTGAAATAGATAGAATTTATCCTTCAGATAAATCTTAGTGTCATCATTTTGATCAAATCATCTCTGACACATAGCAACATGTGTCGCAATGCATTATTTAGCTGATTTAGTAGGAAAACAAAGTTTTTCAAAAAATCTTTTTTTAGATTTTTTTAATTTATTCTTGAGAGAGAGAGAGAGAGCACAAGCAGGGGAGAGGCAGAGAGAGAGAGAGGGAGACACAGAATCCGAAGTAGGCTCCAGGCTCTGAGCTGTCAGCACAGAACATGACATGGGGCTCAAATTCATGAACCATGAGATCATTGCCTGAGCCAAAGTCGGATGCTTAACGGACTGAGCCACCTAAGCTCCCTCTGTTTGGTTTCTTCTTTTTAAAAAAAATTTTTTTTCTTAAGTGTTTATTTACTTATTTTGAGAGATAGAGACAGAGCACGAGCAGGGGAGGAGCAGAGAGAGAGGGGGACGCAGAATCTGAAACAGGCTCCAGGCTCTGGGCTGTCAGCACAGTGCCCGATACGGGTCTCGAACTCACAAACCGTGAGGTCATGACCTGAGCCAAAGCCGGACGTTCAACCGACTGAGCCACCCAGGCGCCCCTGTTTGTTTCCTTCTTAATTCACTGTCAAGTAGGTACTGTGTTTGTGGGATCGGAGCTCAAACATTCAATAATAGACTGTGTCTTTAAATTTTTATCGTGCAAATTTCATATTAGAAATATTTTTCCTTTGGGGAAGAAAATCACTCGTCCTCGTATTATTTCCCTGAACACGTATCCTAATGATAGTGATGCACCTGGGCGTTTCAGATAGAGGCAGATGGAGATCGGCCTACAATTCAGACCTCTGGGAGCAAGTGTGGGAGGCAGTTGGAACGTGACCCATGAGAATCTACTTGTAGCAGTGACAGAGGCATTTCTTAACGATTTCTTGTTTTAAGCAGAGAGAGTGGAGCACGTAAGCTTGGCATAAGAACAGCTCTGAATATTCAGCACGTTCTCTGTCCCATGGTTCAGCTCCAGGCACGCGTACCTGAGCCCGTCGAAAGAGGAACTGACGGACCAAATGAGCCACGGCCACTGAGTAGAGAACTTACTACATCGCGGCTAGAGTAGGCTGTGAAGACCCGCAAACGTCATCAGTGGCCTGGAGGCCTTTGGCGAAGAGTCACCTCCAAACGGTTCAGTGTTCGACTCAGCAGATCGACTCAGCAGATCTAGGAGTGAGGTGACAGGAGCAGCTGGGCAGCCACGTGGTCTTTTTCGGGGACACCGAGGCTCACAGCGATCAGGAGCTGGGGGTTGACAGGGGCCACATGGTGAACAGCACATGGCCGGTGGAGGGGTATTAAATTTTGGATTTTAAGCTAAGCCAGGTAAGGGGTGGGGACGTCTAGGCAGTAACACCCTGGATTGAAAGGAAAACAGCCTGGCAGCCTCTTTCGGAGTTAGCAGTACCAGCCAGGTGCCTGGGACCCGCCACCCACCCGTGGCTTCCACAATCCCTCCCCCGCACATACCCTCTTTTGCTTTGCACGTGTGAGTCTCCAGAGACATCCTCACCTACCAGTGGTCATTCTCAGGACTCATCTTCTTTGACTTCTCTGTGGCATTTGAATGCGTTGGCCCTCCTTCCTTCCGGAAACTTTCTTATTTGGCTTTGAACTCACTGCCTTATACAGATCCTCCCTGTGTCCTTCCTTCCATCTGTCCTTCCCTTACCGCCTCCCAGACACTTTCTGTTTCAGGATTCAGGAAGCTGGGATCACCGGCATTCAGGCAGGTACCTAGTCTTAAATCTTAGAATCTTAGAATCATCATCTGATACTTGTCCCTCCATATTTTTTCCAATCAGACTCTTCCTCCCTTTATACCTACTAGTTTACCATGTTGGCAGCCCACGCGTATGCCTCCTACTGAGTCTCAATGACTATAAGCTCCCTCCCCTCCAGCACAAGCCGTGAACTACACGTGTAGATAATAGGCACTGTAGTGTTCCTGCCTTATACAGTTCTGGCCTTCCCACTGCACTCAGCACAATGCCTTTTGAAACGTAGGCACTCGACAAATGTTTGTGCAATGAATGGGTAAAAAGAGGTGTGCTGGGCACTTCTGAAGCATGAGTGGCAACCCAGATAGGGAAAGATGGCAAATGCAATTTGTAAATGCTCTTCTGTTGAAAATGAACAAGAAGATTAAGCTATAAATATTCTTTCTGAGTAATTAAACAGAACAAAAGGTAATAATAGTTAGCATAAAATGCAATCATTTTTAATAGCTTCTGAAAATTAAATAGACCTATGGCAATAAATCTTAAAACACTTCCATTACCCGTATTAAAAAACCATAATTCCTGGGACTTAGAAATGGCCCAGTCCTTTGAGTTGCATTGAAATTATCACTATGGAGCCTGGAAGCTGCATTCCTGGCATTAAAGAACCAAAGAGAATCATTTAAATATTAGATGTCGTCAGGTTCTGGCATTTGATTTCACCCTGCTTACTAAGCTTGTAAGTTATCCTGTTAGTGCTTAGTGGATATTGACAGAAGACACAAGACTCCTGGGTCAGAGATAAAAGACTTCATTACACATAGCACACCAAGTGGTATGACTTGCGTTGATTCCCTTGCCCTCCAAGTTTCAAGGAGATGAACAGCCCAGATGGATACCTGCACATGTAGTGAGTTGTGTTACAAGAGAGGACCACTGGGCTTGGAAAGCTCTCCAAAGAGTCTGCTCCTTGAGCTAGAAGGAGGCATTATCCATCCTTAAGATTGGTCATTGCAAATACAACCCAGAGAGATGGATCAAGAAAAGGGGGCTTCATATATATATTTTTTTCAGGTCAAATATCCAATTTGATAGCAACAAAAAAATCAACATGGAAAAAAATAAGGATGAAACACCTACCAATGAAATGAGACTGTCTTGACACCAATTTGAACTAACTGCAAAAACAAAATTGATGTTTACAAAATAATAGGGAAATAGGACCACTAGATATTTGATATTAAAGAATTATTATTTATTTGGGGAAAGTATGAAGATAACAGAGTATCTATATTTTATTTATTTATTTTTAATTTAATTTTTTATTTTTTTAAATTTACATCCAAATTAGTTAGCATATAGTGCCACAATGATTTCAGGAGTAGATTCCTTAGTGCCCCTTACCCATTGAGCCCATCCCCCCTCCCACAACCCCTCCAGTAACCCTCTGTTTGTTCTCCATATTTAAGAGTCTCTTATGTTTTGTCCCCCTCCCTGTTTTTACATTATTTTTGGTTCCCTTGCCTTATGTTCATCTGTTTTGTATCTTAAAGTCCTCCTCTGAGTGAAGTCATATGATTTTTGTCTTTCTCTGACTAATTTCACTTAGCTTAATACCCTCCAGTTCCATCCATGTAGTTGCAAATGGCCAGATTTCATTCTTTTTGATTGCGGAGTAATACTCCATTGTGTATATATACCACGTCTTCTTTACCCATTCATCCATCGATGGATATTGGGGCTCTTTCCATCCTTTGGTATTGTTGATGGTGCTGCTATAAACATGGGGGTGCACGTGTCCCTTCGAAACAGCACACCTGTATCCCGTGGATAAATGCCTAGTAGTGCAGTTGCTGGGTTGTAGGGTAGTTCTATTTTTAGTTTTTTGAGGAACCTCCATACTGTTTTCCAGAGTGGCTGCACCAGCTTGAATTCCCAAGAGGGCTTCACATTCTTGACATTCCCAGGAAGAACCGGCAGGAATATTCAGGGCACACAGCAGACTGCCTCTCCCAACCGTTGTCAGATAAGATTCATATTCAAAGTCACAGGATACCGGTCTTAGCTTTTGAAATGTAGAATGTTGGCTATTAGGGTTCCTTGATGAATGTCCTTAGAGAAAAAAAAATGTGAACAGAAAAAATAATATTTGTTAGTAAAACGTACAAATACAAATCAGACCATAAAGAAAGGGAGACGTAAGTTATAACTTGATGTTTTTCCACAAGAAAGTGTAGTAAGCCAAATAAAATTCTCTTGACTTTAGGACAGGAATTGACACTTTAGAAAGAAAATCTTTCCCTTGCTATGTATTACTCTTAAAAGCCCATGGCTATTTTACTGCAGCAGAATCTGACTTTATCCCAATTGTTACCGTAACATTTGTTAGTGGACCTCTTTACTGAGTTGTGCAAGTTATGTTAGGGATACAGGTGCAGAAGAGAAGCTAGCCCCTTCCTTAAAAGGCTTACAGTTGAGTTTGGTCATAGGCCCTGTCATCTGTTCTAGTATGTTTGAGCACAAAGAAATGTAGTAAAAGCATCTCGGTAGTTCATGAGATGCTTGAGAAGGCCTGACAAGCAGTTCGGGAGGCTGCACCACAAGAACGTATGCAGGGGGGAGCAGCCCGGCCAACCCAGCCGGGAGAAACAGCCGATCTCACGACAGGGCTGTGGGGCGGACACAACTCAGCAGCCACAGCCCAAGGCTGGGCAGCTATGGTGTTGGGACTCGACCCCAGACCCTCTGCCCTAGCTGCCCCAGGAAACACCATGGCTGCCGGAGCATCTTCTCGCTGTGACTGCTCCTTCCACGTTCTCTCTTCTGCTTCTCAGTTGTGTGTCGTGCAACCTGATGGCGGGAGCTTGGTCTCATACAGAACTTGGCTACAAAGGACTCAGGGGAAATGAAATTTTGGCTGTATGGTCTACGTACTTCAGGAAGACAGGCTGGAAAGGGGACTGGAATCAGTAGGCCAGTGTTTACCCTTCTTCTCATCGGCAGGCCGGATAGACAAGTAGTAAATCGCAAGTGGTTATTAAATGGTTGCTAAAGAAAGGACCGCAGGGATGCGTGCACATGCTCATTGGGTGTGTATAGACCAGTGCCGTCCGCTAGAAGCAGAGTGTGGGCCACAAATGTGAGTCTTACACGTGGCTTTACATTTTATAGTACCCACATTAAAGAGGTAAAAAGAAACAGGTGACATTAATTCATTACTGTGATCTAGCCCAATATATCCGGAAGATTACCATTTTCTCATAAAATCTCAATGTACGATTTAAAGAGTATTTCGGATTCTCCTGCGTTTGCTCCTCCTCCGTGTCAGCCCCTCCTGCTCCTCGTCCGCCAACCCCCTGGGGGAGGTGCGCCCGCCACCGCCGGGACCTGGCCTGTCGCCGGCCAGGTGAGAGGTCCCAGCTGGAAGAGAGGGAAAATAAGAAGTATTTTTAAGGCTGTGCCGTTCAAGGGCCATGGGGTGTTGCGGGGAATTGCTCTATCCAGGTTCAGGCTGATGAGGGTTTCCTGCACCTTTGAGTATTTGAAAGTCACCCGTGCGAAAACTAGCCATTGGCCTTGTCCAGCCATGAGACCCACAAAGCCAGCGGTGACCAGCTGGCTTGCTTTTAGGTCCCAGTTTTGAATAGGGCCCATCGCCTGGGTGGATTTTGTTTGTATTTTCAGGTATAAATAAAGAGGGCTGGGGGCCTTCAGAGAGAGGATCAAGGAACCCCAGGGTGGTGCAGCAGAACTGCATGGAAAAGTGGCATTTGAATTCATCTTTGAAATAATATTAAAATTGAAAGGAATTTGAAAATGGAAAATAATGTGGCAAAGGTCAAGGTTGGTTATTTTCAAAGGTCGTGGAAGTCTTTCTGGACTAGTCGCCCTTGCTATGTTGGCCAGGGTCGGAACCTGACCCTCAGAAGCCTGATTCTGGGAGCACAATGCATACCAGCCAATCTCACAACATTGATACATGAAATCAAAGTGCCATTTTTAAAAAATTAAACTTTTTAGGGGTGCCTGGGTGGCTCAGTCGGTTAAGCATCGACTTTGGCTTAGGTCATGATCTCACCCTTCGTGAAGTCGAGCCCCGCGTTGGGCTCTGTGCTGACAGCTCAGAGCCTGGAGCCTCCTTCGGATTCTGTCTCCCCTTCTTTTTGCCCCTCCCCCGCTCACCCTCTGTCTCTTTCTCCCCAAAAGAAGTAAACATTAAAAAGATTTTAAAAAATAAACTTTTACTTTGAGGTAATTGTAGAGTGACAGGTAGTTGTGAGAAATAACACAGAGATATCCCAAGTACCCTTTGCCCAGTTTCCCCCAATGGTAATTATCTTGCAAAACCACGGTAGGACATCGCTACTGTGATATTGACATTGATACAGTCAAGATACAAAGTATTTTCATCAACACCGGACCCCTCGTGCTGTTCCTTCCTAGCCACATCTATTCCCCACTTCTTCCACCTTTTTTTTTGTTTTTAAGCCTTGACATCCACTAAATGTTGCCATTTCAAAATTATATATTATAACTTTATATCAATGGAATCATACAGTATTATAAATTTTGGGGCTGGATTTTTTTCACTGAGCAAGAGTCTCTGGAGGTTGTTGCATGTCTCATAGTTTGTTCCTTTTTACTGATAATTAGTATTTCTCTTGTATACATGTGCCACTGTTTCACCCATTGAAGGACATATGGGTTGTTGATCATGTTTTGGTTACTGCAAATAATGGTGCAACAGACATTTATGTACATAAATGTACAAGTTTTTAAATTTGTTATTTATTTGTGTTTTTAAGGAGAGGTCCATTCTAGGACCTGCCCCTTTAGCTTACCCAGCAAGATGAAAAAAAGCCTCAGGGTTTTGTGTAAACATAAATTTCCATTTCCCTGGGATAAATACCCAGGTGTGCCATTGCTAAGCTGTATGGTTATGGTATGTTTAGTTTTTAAAGAAACTGCCAAACTGGGGTCTAGAATGACTGTGCCATTTTACATTTCCACCAGCAATGTGTCAGTGATCTGACTTCTCCACATCCTCATCAGCATTTGGTGTTGTCACTATTATTTATTTTAGCCATTCTGTATGACGCGTAGCGATATCTCATTGCAGTTTTAATTTGCGTTTCCCTAATGGCTAATGATATTGAACACATTTTTATGTGATGATTTGCCATCTGCATATCCTTTTCAGTGAAACGTCTCCCCACGTCTTGAACCATTTCCTATTTCAGTTGTTCGTTTGTTTTTTTTACTGTTGAGTGTTGATCGTTCTTTATGCACTCTGGATACTCGTCCTTTGTTGTATGCATAGTATGCAAATATTTTCTCCCCATCTGTAGTAGCTTGTCTTTTTACTCTCTGGACTGAGCAAAACTTTTTACTTTGATGAAGTCCAGTTCAGTAATTTTTCTTTTTATGGATCATGCTTTTGGTGTCTAAGAACTCTTTCTTTTAAAAAAAAATTTTTTTTTAAGTTTCATTTATTTTGAGAGAGAGAGAGAAAGCATGAGGAGGGGAAGGGCAGAGACCAGGAGAGAGAGAATCCCAAGCAGGCTCCTCGCTGTTAGTGGGACTCAAACTCCAGAACCATGAGAACATGACCTGAGCCAAAATCAAGAGTTGGATGGGTGTTTGACTGACTGAGCCACCCAAGTGCCCCTGGTGTCTTAGAACTCTTCTTACCACCAGACCCCCAGATGTTTTTCTAGTTTTTTTTCTCCCTAAAACCTTTATTGTCTTATGTTTTACATTTAAATTGGTGATCCATTTGAGGTAATTCTGGTAGAAAGTGTGAGGTTTAAGCTCAGGTTCGTTTTCTGTTGCCTGTGGATGTCCGTCTTTCAGTACCATGTACTGAAACGTCTATCTTTACTCCAGGGCGTTGCTTTTGAACCTTTACGGAAAAGTTGGACTTATTTGTGTGGGTCTACTTATGAGCTCCCTGTTTCATTGATTTGTGTGTCTATTACTCTGCCAAGGGGAGGGAGAGAGGAGACATCCTTTGCCTTGATCCTGATGTCAGGGTGAAAGCTTTCAGTCTTTAGCATAATGCTAGCTGTAGGGATTTGTAAGTGCTTTTAATCAAGCCCAGGAGCTTCCCCTCTGTTCTTATTTTTCTGAGAGTTTTATCACGAATGGGTGTTGCATTTTGTCAAATGCTATTTATCGGTTGATAGGATTCTGGCATTTTTCTTCTTGAGCTTGTTACTATGGTGGATTACCTTATTGATTTTAGAATATTGACCCAAGACTTGCATCCTTGGAATAAACTCAAATCGGTCATGGTGTATAATTTTTTATAAATACAGAACGTAAAAAAAATCCATAAAACTTATTACCATAACCCTTTTTTTTAGTATACAGTTAAATAGTGTCAAGTGTATTCACGTTACTGTGGAATAGATCCCCAGAGCTTTTTTTTCACCTTGCAAATCTGACACTGTATCCTTTTTAATAACTTCCCTTTTTCCCTTCTCCCCAGCTCCTGGTCACCACCATTCTATTTCCTGGTTCTGTGAATTTAACTACTTCAGCGGCCTCTAGAGTTGCAATCAGATAGTCGTCTCTTTGTGACTGGCTTCTTTAAGTCACTTAGCATGATGCCCTCAGGGTTTAACCCAGGTTGTAGCCCGGACAGCAATTCCTTCCTTTTTAAGGCTGAATGATGTTTCATCGCAGGCATTGACCACGTTTTAATGACCCACACATCTGCGGACGAACCCTTGGGTTGCCTCTACCTCTTGGATATTGTGAGTGGTACCCCTGTGAACCTGGGTGTGCAAATATCTCTTTGAGACCCTGCTTTCCGTATTTTTGGATCAGTTCTCAGAAGTGGAATTACTGGATCATCTAGAAGGTTCTATTATTAATTTTTTGAGGACCCTCCGTGCTGTTTTTCCATACTGCACTATTTGACAAGCTCAGCAACGGCTTACAGGGATGCCAACTGCTTCACATCCTCCCAATACCGGTTCTTTTCTTTTCTTTTTCTTTATAGTAGCCCTCATAATGAGTGTGAGGTGACAGTCCCTACTCCAGCCCTTCTTGCAGGGGGTGGGTTGGGGTGAGGGTGGAAGTCTAGTCTCCCCACTTGGCCTTTGCTGATGGGAGTGAAGGGCCACTTTTTTAATATGGTGCTGGTTATAGTAAAATAGTTTATTGTCCAAAAGTTTTCTGCCTCTTTCTTGGTCTGTTGACTAGAGAGACCAGATTTTCCTTGAGACTTTTTGTTTGTTTGTTTGTTTGTTTGTTTGTTTAAATCTACGCCCATTGGGTACAGCTTATCCAGTTTTCAGTCTGGGTATAGGAGGCAAAAAGAAAATGCAGAGAATTTACCACCGTCTCGTTCCTTGGGTCCTAAGATTTCTCATCAGCCTGCCTTTTCTCTGTCTTTCAGAGTCTTCTTATGTTTGTTTTATATAATATCATAATACATTTATATAATATATTGTTGGAAAAGGATGTCTATTTTTTTCTTCTAGGCTAAAGGGCCAGTGTTTAAATTTTCTGATAAAAAAATGTAATTGCCATGGAGACCAGAAGGTCTAGTTTGCTTTAACATTAGTGACACGTTCTCTTATGTGGGTTGTCTCATGTGGGAAGACAAATTGTCATCAGGGGGTTGTTGAGTAAGTTTGGAATTAGGGCACAGGTTGTTAGATTAGCAAATAAAGTTTTTTTTTTTTTTATGTTTATTTTTGAGAGAGAAAGAGAGATAGAGTGTGAGCAGGGGAGGGGCAGAGAGAAAGAGGGAGACACAGAATCAAAAGTAGGCTCCAGGCTCCGAGCTGTCAGCCCAGAGCCGGACGCGGGGCTCGAACTCACAAACCACGAGATCATGACCTGAGCTGAAGTCGGCCGCTTAACTGACTGAGCCACCCAGGCTCCCCAACAAATAAAGTTTAAAGGCTCCAGACTAATGCAGCTGGATGCAACCATCTTTTCAAACAAGACTTCATCTCCAACTTAGGCACCTTTCCTCTGTACCCAACTAAGAGAGAGACAGTATAGCCTGGTCCATAGTAGTGTGGACTAGGGCTAGGTTGGCCGGCTTTGAGTTCGGGCTCTGCCTTTTATTTTTATTTATTTTATTTTATTTATTTTTTTTAACGTTTATTTATTTTTGAGACAGAGAGAGACAGAGCATGAACGGGGGAGGGTCAGAGAGAGGGAGACACAGAATCGGAAACAGGCTCCAGGCTCCGAGCTGTCAGCACAGAGCCCGACTCAGGGCTCGAACTCACAGACTGTGAGATCGTGACCTGAGACGAAGTCGGCCGCTCAACCGACTGAGCCACCCAGGAGCCCCATGGGCTCTGCCTTTTATAAACTCTGTGGTCTTGGTCAGGTCATCAAGCTTCCTCATTTCTTTACCTCCGGAATAAACGCAACCAAACTACCTGCCTCATAGAGTCGCTTTGAAACTGAAATAGTTAAAACACGTAAAGCACTCAGAGAAATCTCTGGCATGTGTCTAACACTCAAAACATTTTAATTCTCATTAATTCTTACCAAGCATCCTGAAAGGCGTGGTTGTTTACCAGATATGTTCATAGCATCACGGGACAGTCAAGTCTTGTGACACTTTGGTTTCTTCAGAAGTCTTTGCCTGCCCTGTGATTCCTTTATGGTGATTTCATGATTGAGTATTCAGAGAACTGTCGTTTCCCTCATTGACACGTTCTTCCATTTCGGCCAGCAGGCAGCTCTGGGGCACTGACACTCATATCTGGACAACTGGCATTTCAGGTGAGGGAAATGTGAAAGGAAGCTACCCAGAGTGTGAGTAGATTGGTGCAGATCTCAATGGATCGGGTCCATGGTGGGGAGAAGGGCTAGATTATCACAAATCTGGAATTTCACTTTGAGAAATTTGGGTTCTTTGGGGCGCCTGGGTGGCTCAGTCGGTTAAGCGTCCGACTTCGGCTCAGGTCATGATCTCACGGTTCATGGTTTTGGGCCACGCGTCGGGCTCTGTGCTGACAGCTCAGAGCCTGGAGCCGGCTTTGGATTCTGTGTCTCCCTCTCTCTCTGCCCCTCCTCTGCTCACAATCTCTCTCTCTCTCTCTTGAAAATAAACATTAAAAAAAAGGAAAAATATGGGTTCTTTAGCAATTGGAAAACATTAGGTAAATTGGTCTAGCGCCTGAGTTCTTAACTTTTTTTTATGTCATTATACCCTTAGTCAATCTAACAAAATTCATAGACCCCTTCCCAGAATAACATTTTAGATAAAATACATAGGATTACAAAGGAAATAAACCATAAGGACATAGTTTCAAACATTTAAGTAAATATGTTTCTTTAATAGTCAAAAACAAAATCTGTTAAATATTATAATTTCAGGATACTGAGAAGTATAAACGTTATTTTGAAATACTCACAAGAATTAATTTAATGCGACATAAAAGTATCTGATTTCTGGTGGTGACGAAGCCATAGGTACTGACAATACGATTGTGATTTGTTGCTTACATTCACGATTGAACAAAAATGGTACAGGTTAGTGAAAACGAAGTTGCTTTTTTTTCTCCTCCCCCATCTAAATTTATGACTGTGGATCCTATGCATGAAGTTTTCGCAAGTCTGTGGGCCTCGGGTTGAAAATCTGTGGCCTGTGGGCTCTTCGGTTTGACTCATGGTGGCTCATTAAGCCTACAAAAGAGCCCCCAGGTGTGGCCCACACTCACTCTCTGCCACCTCCTTGTCTCAAAAATCGGATAACTTGGAAACGTTAGGAGGCAAAGAGGCATAACACCATCCTTGGTTTGGATATGAGCAGGCTTTAAGGTCTCGTTCACTAACAAACACATGTGAAGTTTTACATGTAGAATTTCCTGATCATTTTATTAGGAATTTATTTCCTTAACTTTTAAATACGTCACATTTAAGGTTAAAGATCAAAGGGACAAAACTACATGACTGAAAAAGCAGCTCTAAAGAACACGATCTATTTATATAAGAACGAAAGCAGACCCATCAATAATTGTTAACCCCCATGCTTGGCACTCAGAGAGGAGGAAACAAAGTATGTTCTGAAACCCAGATGGAACAAGTAAATTATTGAATGGTTCACGTAAGTTGACATCCCTAGCTGTTGCCTGGACACCAGCCCTCTAAACTGATGGTGCCCATCCCCTGGTGACTCAGAAAACTTAAATAAAACAGAATCAAGCAAATTTAACCAATTTGAGATTACACTTTCTCCTAAAAGATTGGTTACTTGTTTATTTAAGACATCAATTCTCTGGCTGTCCCTCCCCCTTCCAGGGAGCTTACTCCCAGTTGAGCCAAAAACAAAGCTAACTATACAGACCCAAATACAGGTGGCAAGGTTATTTGGAAGTCAGAGGAATAAAATTGCCTGATAGAGTGGTCTGTACATGTATGTATTTGCTATTTATGCAAGCTTACAGTTTTCATCATCAGTATCAGTAATGATGAGGGGCTTTGTTTAGGGAACGTTCTATTTGTATATTCAGGAGTGAAAGCAAGTTTTAGCTATGCACTCTTAGTGTCTAAATATTCAGTTGCACTTCCATTGCTATGTAATGTTTACTGAACACTTAGTACATCTCAGACACTGTTTTAAATACTTTACAGATCGTAACTTTCTCGACCTTCTCAATAACATTACGATATTATTTTTATAAAGAAGAAAATTGAGGCAGTGAAAGGCCCAGTAACTTGCCCCACATAGTTGATAAGAGGTGGACTTAGGGGTTTAAACCCAGACTCCGGAGATTACACACCCCATAGAATCACATAATCGTTACGATCTCTTGTCTTCTTAGGTAGAATATAAATGTTAGACATAAGCTAATTCCTATTGTTTTCTATAATATAATTATAATTTCTATACTTTGTTAGTTTGGAGCTAGAATTTAGAAAAGAGTGTATGAAGAAATTGATAAACACTTGAGTATTTATTCCTGGAAAATTCACTTTCAGAGAGAATTAAAATGAGAGAGATAAGTTACAGATACAGACATTTAAAACTGAGGGGCACCTGGGAGGTTCCGTCGGTTAAGCATCCAACTCTTGATTTTGGCTCAGGTCACGATCTCACAGTTCGTGAGATCAAGCCCTGTGTGGGGCTCTGCTCTGACATGGCAGAGCCTGCTTGAGATTCTCTTTCTCCCTCTCTCTCTGCACTGCCCCCACCTCAAAATAAATGAGCAACTTAAAAGAAGAAATTTAAAAATAATATAATGTATAAATTTTAGGTTTCGGACCCTTCGTGTTTTTTAAATTCTCAGATAGAACGTATGTCAGAGGTTGTTCAAGAATATGAGTTGACCAAAGCCAAGAGAAATGCAGAGACCTTGATTTATCTGGGGGTCCTGCTAAAATATTTGAATTCCTACCGAGCTGAGCACTTATTTTTTTCCCCATTCGATATTTTTATTTCTTTTGCTTTAATATTCTGGTAGCTATACAGGTTACAGTTATGTTTGAATAGACATAAAATTTTTCCTATTTCATGACCTTTCCTTGCATCTATTTTAACACATTGGTAGTTAGTTAACAAAATAAAAACACGGTATTATTTTCGTAAGTTCAGTTTAGGCGGTAAAATTTATTTTGCCAAAAAGAAAAAAAAAAAGAGCACAGATATTTGAAATTGAAAGAACATTAATTGCCTCTTATTTCAGAGATCAAAATTCACAGCAGCAACTGCGAGTCTTGGATATTGTGCAATGGATTTTCTTCGTTTCTTTTGACTGTTATTCTTGATCTGCCTCTAAACACTTTTACCTATGTTACCTGTGGGCCCTATACGCCAATATCAAAACAGACTGATGTTGCCTAGACAACGTAAAATTTTATGCGTTTGGTTTTACGCTATTTCACTGTTTCGTACTTCCTCCACTCGGAGTTATAATCAGCCCACCCAAGGATTTACTTTGATTAAAAAAAAAAATAGTGACCCTAGATTTTTCTTCTGTTGCTGTTTAAAACACACTGGGACCTGCGTACATTCTCCCCTCATCCCAGCCAAATGGATCTAATAATCTATTTTCTTCTTAGACAGTTGAACTAAGATAGCGCTGGTTTGCTCTCCTTTCTTCCCCAGCAGCTAACAGTTTGTTTGAATCTTTTCCGTTCAGTTAAAATAATAATGGTACACAGTGATGGCACTCATCCTTTTGATGGAAAAAGCATCAAAATGACTTTTAAAATGGCAAATGTGGCCTCGTGTTGACTCCATTTCCAGCATCCCAGTGAGGACAGTGGGATGACCAGCAGCTTAGGAATTTGCTTGTAGACATTAATGAATTTTCATTAGAAACAAACAAACACGTTTAAACGGCACAACTATATAATTTGATCCCTACAAATCACATGCTGCCAGTGTGGCCCGGTACTTACAACACAAGCTTGGTTACATTATGCCTGTAGCTCTCGCCTAGTCTACTGGTTCCACTCTATTTTGTGTTCAAACATTGACTCCTGCAAACTCTGTGTGATGATAGTCTTTTATATTTTTTCTATTAGAGGAAATAACTCAATTAAATGAGCAATTCTTTTTTTTGCTCATCAACAGCAGACCACAAAATGGGCTAAATTCTTTTTTTTCAAAATTCTTTTTTTAATTTAATTTAAATCCAAGTTAGTTAACAGTAGTGTAATAATGAATTCAAGAACAGAATTTAGTGATTCATCACTTACATATAACACTCAGTGCTCATCCCAACAGGTCCCCTCCTCAATGCCCATCACCCATTTAGCCCATCCCCCCACCCAACACCCCACCAGCAACCCTCAGTTTGTTCTCTGTATTTGTTTTGTATGGTTTTTCTTCCTTTCTGTTTTTATATTATTTTTGCTTCCCTTCCCTTATGTTCATCTGTTTTGTTTCTTAAATTCCACATAGGAATGAACTCATATGGTATTTGACTTCGCTTAGCATAATACACTCTAGTTCCATCCACATTGTTGCAAATGGCAAGATTTCATTCTTTTCAATCTCTGAGTGATACTCCATTGTATATACACGTATACTGTATCTTCTTTATCCATTCATCAGTCCATGGACATCTGGGCTCTTTCCATCCTTTGGCTATTGTTGATAGTGCTGCTATTCACATGGGGTTGCATGTGTCCCTTCAAAACAGCACTCCTGTATCCCGTGGATAAATGCCTAGTAGTGCAATTGCTGGGTCGTAGGGTAGTTCTGTTTTTAGTTTTTTGAGGAACCTCCATACTGTTTTCCAGAGTGGCTGCACCAGCTTGCATTGCCACCAACAATGCAAAAGAGATCCTCTTTCTCCGCGTCCTTGCCAACATCTGTTGTTGCCTCAGTTGTTAATGTTAGCCATTCTGACAGGCGTGAGGTGGTATCTCATTGTGGTTTTGATTTGTATTTCCCTGATGATGAGTGATGTTGAGTATTTTTTCATGTGTTTGTTAGCCATCTGGGTGTCTTTTTTGGAAAAGTGTCTATTTCTTCTGCCCATTTCTTCACTGGGTTATTTGTTTTTTGGGTGTTGAGTTTGGTAAGTTATTTATGGATTTTTGATACTAACCCTTTATCTGATATGTCATTTGCAAATATCATCTCACATTCTGTCAGTTGCCTTTTAGTTTGGTTGTTTTCTTCGCCATGCAGAAGCTTTTTATCTTGATGAAGTCCCAATAGTTCATTTTTAATTCCCTTGCCTCTGGAGACAGGTCAAATAAGAAGTTGCTGAGGCTGAGGTCAAAGAGGTCGTTGCCTGTTTTCTCCTCTAGGACTTTGATGGCTTCCTGTCTTAACGTTTATGTCTGTCATCGATTTTGCATTTATTTTTGTGTATGGGGTAAAAAAGTGGTCCAGGTTCCTTCTTTTGCATGTCGCTGTCCAGTTTTCCCAACACAATTTGTTGAAGGGACTGTCTTTTTCCCACTGGATATTCTTTCCTGCTTTGTCAAAGATTAATTGACTGTAAGCTGTGGATTCATTTCTGGGTTTTCTATTCTGTTTTATTGATCTACATGTCTATCTTTGTGCCAGGACCATACTGCTGTGATCACTGCAGCTTTGTAATATAACTTGAAGTCTGGAATTGTGATGCTTCCAGCTTTGCTTTTCTTTTTCAACATCACTTTGGCTATTTGGGGTCTTTTGTGGTTCCATACAAATTTTAGGATTATTTGTTGTAGCCTGTGAAAAATGCTGCTGGTATTTTGATAGGGATTGGATTAAATGTGTAGATTGTTTTGGGTAGTACAGACCTTTTAACAATATTTGCTTTTCTAATCCATGAGCATGGAATGTTTTTCCATTTCTTTGGGTCATCTTCAATTTCCTTCACAAGTGTTTTATAGTTTTCAGCATATAGGTCTTTCAATTCTTTGATTAGGTTTATTCCTAGGTATCTTATTGTTTTTGGTGCAGTTGAAAATGGGATTGTTAATTTCTTCTTCTGTGCTTCATTATTGGTGTATAGAAATGCAACAGATTCCTGTACGTTGATTTTTGTATCCTGTGACTACTGAATTCATCGATCAGTTCTAGAATTTTTTTTTGGTGGAGTCTTTTGGGTTTTCTATATAAAGTATCATGTCATCTGTAAATAGTGAAAATTTTATTTCTTCCTTGCAAATTTGGATGACTTTTATTTCTTTTTGTTGTCCGATTGCTGCGGCTAGGTCTTCTAGTACTAACGCAAATAACGGGGGTGAGAGTGGACATTGCTGTCTTATTTCTTACCATAAAGGAAAAGCTCTCCGTTTTTCACCATTGAGGGTGATATTAGTTGTGGGTTTTTCATATGTGACCTTTATTATGTTCCGATATGTTTCCTCTAAACCCACTTTGTTAAGGGTTTTTATCATGAATGGATGTTACACTTTGTCAAGTGCTTTTTCTCCATCTTTTGAGAGGATTATATGGTTCTTATCCTTTCTTTTATTAATGTGATGTATCACATTGATTGATTTGTAAATAATGAATCACACTTGCCGCCCTGGAATAAGTCCCACTTGATCATGGTGAATGGTTTTTTTAATGTATTGTTGGATTCAGTTTGCTATTGAGAATTTTTGCATCCATGTTCATCAGGGATATTGGCCTGTAGTTCTAAATTATACCATGTATCTTTTCCGACCACAATGCTACAAAACTAGAAGTCAAACACAAGAAAAAAATTTGGAAAGACCACAAATACATGGATTTTAAACAACATGCTAGTAAACAATGAATGGGTCAATCAGGAAATCAAAATGGAAATAAACAAAATACATAGAAACAAATGAAAATAAAAACACCATGGCCCAAAACTTTTAGGATGCAGCAAAAGATATCCTAAGAAGAAAGTGTGTAGTACCACAGGCCTTCCTCAAGAAGCAAGAAAAATCTCAAATAAACAAACTAATAAGGAAGGAACTAGAAAGGAGCTAGAAAAAGAACAACAAATGAAGCCTAAAGCCAGCAGAAGAAAGGAACTGATAAAGATTCCTGGGTGGCTCAGTAGGTTAAGCATCTGACTTTTCATTTCGGCTCAGGTCATGATCTCACAGTTGTGACATTTTTTGTTTTGAAATTTTTAATTAAATAATCACAAATGAGAGAATCATGATTTGCATTTTCTCCCACCACTTAAACTCTTTCCAGATGTACATTATATATTTATTAAAAAAAGGAATGTATAATTTGAACTCATGTTAAATTAAATATATGTGTGTATACAGATATTGAGAGAAAATATATTGGATTTTTTTTACTTTTTTTATTATGATAAAATTCACATAGGACACAATTTCGTACTCTTAAGGTGTACAATTAAATGGTTTTTATTATATTCACAGAGCTGTTCAGTCATCACCACCATTAGTTTCAGAACATTTTTGTGAACCCAAGAAAGGAACCCTCTTCTCATTAGAAGTCACCCCCATGCTAGACAACCATCTAATCTACTTCCTGACAACAGTCTTGCCAATTCTGGACTTTCTATGAATGGAATCATACAACACGTGGATTTTCATGATTGATTTATGTCACTTAGCAATTTTTTTTTCAATACATTTTAGCGTGTATCAGTGGTTCAATCCTTTTTATTATGGAATAATATTCCATTGTATGGCTGTACCACATTATATTCCTGTTCTTCACTTGGACATTTTTTTTTTCACTTTTTGGCTATTATAAATAAAGCTTCTGTGAACATTCGTGTATAAGTTTTTGTGTGAACAAGTTTTCATACATCCATTTTCCTGGGTAGAGAGCTGGGCCATCTGGTAACTATATTCAACTTTTTGAGGAACTGTCGGGCTCTTTTCCAAAGCAGCTGCACCATTTTACATTTCCACCGGCAGCGTATAAAGGTTCTAATTCCTCCAAATCCTCTGCGACCCTTGTTAGTATCTTTCTTTTTGGTCAGAGTCATCACTGTGGGTATGAAATGGAATGTCACCGTGATTTTGATTTGTATTTCCCTGACGGCTAAGAATGTTGAGCATTTTTCCTGTGCACATGAGCCACTTTTGTATCTTCTTTGGAGAAATGCCTATTCAGATCTTTTACCCATTTCTAATTGGGTTATTTGTCTTTTTATTTAATTTTTTTAATGTTTATTTATTTGAGAGAGAGAGACAGAGCACGTGCAAACAGGGGAGGGGCAGAGAGAATCCCAAGCAGGCTCCGTGCTATCAGCGTGGTACCTGATGCGGGGCTCGATTACACACACCGTGAGATTAGTACTGAGCTGAAGTCAAGAGTTGGATGCTCAACAGACTGAGCCACGAGGCATCCCTGTCTTTTTATTTTAGAGTTGCAAGAGTTCTTTGTATATATTCTAGATATAAGCCCCTGATTAAATGTAGAATTCACATTTTCTTCCAGTTGTGTGACCTTTTTTCACTTTCTTGATGGCATTCTTTGAACCTTGAGTTTTTAATTTTGATGAAGTGAAATTTTCTATTTTTTCTTTTGTTGCTTGTGCTTTTGGTATCATAGCTAAGAAACCATTGCTTAATTCAAGATGACTAAGACTTATGTCTGTGTTTTCTTGTAAGAGTGTTACAGTTTTAGCACTTCTGTTTAGGTCTTTGATTCATTTTGAGTTAAATTTTGTATGTGGTATGACGTAGAATATCCAATAGTTCAACATCAATTGTTGAAAAAATGATTCTTTTTCCACTGAAATGTCCTGACACCTTTGTTGAAATCAATTGACCATAAGGGGGACTGTTTATTTCTGGACTTTCAATTCTCTTCCATTAATCTATCTGTCTGTTAATATGCCAGTATCCCACTGTCTTGATTACTATAGATTTGTAATAATTTTTGTCATGTGGAAGTGTGACTCCGGCAACTTTTCCCAATGCCACTTTGGTTATTTATAGCCCCTTGAATTTCTTATATATTTAAGATGAGCTTGTCAATTTCTGCCAAAAAAAAAAAAAATACTAGCTGGGATTTTGAGACGGATTGCATTGAAAATGTCCAGCAGATTGAAGAGTATTGCTATCTTAACAATATTAAATGTTCCAATTCGTGACCATAGGATATCTATTCATCTAAATGAAATACCTAAGTATTAAAATTTTTTTTCAATATGTTTTGTAGTTTTCAGAATATGTTTTATACTTCTTTCATTAAATGTACCTAAGTATTTCATTATTTTCATTGGTGTTGTGAATAGAATTGTTTTTTTTTTTAAGTTCTGGATAGTTCATAGACAGTGTAGAGAAATAAAATTTATTTTTGCAAATTGATCTTCTGTAACTTTCTTGCACTCATTTTTTCTTGTTCTAAGTGAATTTCTCAGGATTTTCTATATTAGGATAATGCCATCTGCCAACAGAAATAGTTTTACTTCTTTCTATGTAGTCTAGGTGTCTTTTATTTCATTTTCTTACCTAATTGCCATGGCTAGAATCTCCAATAGAATGTTGAATAGAGTTGCAACAGCAAACATCCTTATTGTGTTACTTATCTTAGGGGGAAAGCGTTCAATATTTCCCATTAAGTGTGAAGTCTGCTGTGACATTCTTGTGGATGGACTTTATCGGATTGAGAATGTTCCTTTCTATTTGTAGTTTGTTGAATTTTTTTTAAAATCATAAACAGGTGTTGGATTTCATCAAGTTCTTTTTCTGCATCTATTGAGATGATCATGTGAGTTTTGGTTTTTTGATATGGTATACTACATTAATTAACTTTTGGCTGTTCAGTCAACCTTACCTTCCTGGAAAAAATCTGATTTCCTCATCATGAGTAATACTTTTATGTACTGCTAATTCAGTTTGCTGGTATTTTGTTGAGGATTTTTAAAACCTGTATTCACAGGGATATTGTTACATAATCCTTTACTTAATGATGCTTCTGTCTGCCTTTGGTATCAGGGTGATTCTGGCCTCCTAAGATGCTAGGGAATGTTTTCTCCTTTTTAATTTTTTGGAAGATGTTGAAAACAACTGGTGTTGATTCTTTAAACATTTGGTAGAATTTGCCAGGGAGACAATCAGTTTCTGGGCTTTTCTTTGTTGGCAGAGTTTTGATTCCTGGTTCAATCAGCCCTTAGGACTTGTCCCTCCTCTTCTTTTATGACTTTGTTTTATGTCATCTCATTAGACTTTCTGTCTGTCCTTCACGTTAAGAACCTCTCTTGGCTCTCCCAACACTGTGTATCACCTTGCCCTGCCTTATTCCTCTTAGAAGCTTCTGTCAACACTGCCATCACATACACATAGGTAAGTATATGTCCAGGCTGGACTTCCTCCCTCCCCCATCTCCAGTACCTGACGTGCAAGGCGCACAGACAGTACTTGATGGATGGTTGTGAATGAGTCGGGAGAGTGATCTCGCCAAATGTGCCAGAGCTTCCAGAAAGCAGTCAGAGGAACTCAGTCTGATCAAAACGTGGCCGTGAAACTGTTTGTGCAGGTGACGCGTTATTTGGATCATCACCTGGCCATTTTGAATTTTATACGGAAATAACTCCAGTGGGAGAAAAATAACTGCTCTATCTTTTGAGTTACTTTGGTCACTGAAATACAACTTTTAGTAAGAAGACTTTATCTATCTATCTATCTATCTATCTATTTATTTATAGAGAGCGCGAGTGGGGGAAGGGCAGAGAGCGAGGGGAACTGAGGATCCAAAGCAGACTGTGTGCTGACAGCTTCAGCAAGCCCAGTGTGGGGCTGAAACTCACCAACTGTGAGATCATGACCTCAGCTCAAGTCTGATGCCCAACCGACTGAGCCACCCAGGTGCCCTTAGTGAGAAGACTTTAAATAAATGTAAGTTAAAGTGATTAGTTCACTCCCCCCTCCCTCGACTCTGACATTCCTTTATTTGAGTGGGGCTTACTGGGTGATGGCAAGCACTTCTAAAGACTTGTCCCAGTTTATTGTAAATTCTTGAGCAAAGCCTGGTCTTTGAAAGCAGACACGCTTCTGTAAATGCTATGCACTTGTCCCCTCTGGGGTCTGTAATCCGGGACTGCAGACAACAGGAGGAGGGAAATTTATTTCACTTCAGTTTATTCTTTGCAAAACGGGCACAATTGCAATGCTCACCTTTCAGGGTCGCTGAGACGATTAGACAATACAATGTAGAAAAATGCTTAGAACAGTTACACACTCAGTAAGTATTAGCTATTGTTATTGTTATGCATCCTTCTGTCAACCACAGCAACAACAGAAGAATCCCTGAGGACAGGGCCATGATTGCATGCAGTGTTCACTGATATGTGCTAAGGGCATAGTACACAGTAGGCACTCAATAACGTCACTGAAAAAAGTGAGTACTTTACGGGTGACTTTGAGTTTCTTTTTGCATAAAGTGCCTTGTTGCTTATTTTATTTGTACATGACAGTCGAAACAAATGGTAAGCTGTACCAAGCTGCCCAAAATTTAGACTCATCATTTTAGTTCCCTGGAAGAAAGACAAGAACAGAGCTAGTGGGGTGTTACCAATATGTTAAAAGGAAAAACAAAAAGCAAAACAACAACAACAACAACAACAAAATCCCAAAACAGCAGCAGCAGCATTTGGCACTATTTGTTCTTCGTTTTTAATCCATTTATTTATTTTGAGAGAGACAGAGACAGTGCAAGAGAGGGAGGGGCAGAGACAGAATTCCAAGGAGGCTCTGTACTGCCAGCACGAGCCCGATGCGGGGCTCGATCCCACGAAACTGTGAGATCATGACTTGAGCTGAAACCACGAGTCGGACACTTAACCGACTGAGCCACCCAGGGGCCCCTGTTTGGCACTACTCTTAATGAAAATAGATTTTTTTTTTTTTTAATATGGAAGAAAGCAGACATTCTGCTAAGAAATGCAGGTGTATCAGTGGTTCTCAGACCTTTCTGAGCGTCAGAATCACTTTGGGAGCTTAACAGATACAGATCCCTGGGCTCGTTCTCAGAGATTTCACCATTTGGTCTGGGGAGGGGGAGGTCTAAGCATCTCCCGAGGTGAGGGAAACACACATCCAGGGTCCAGGGGGGAGATGAGGCACCCTGGGCTCTGTCGCTGCCTCTGCATGTTTCCATACGACTGTTTGGAGTGTTTTCCCCTCAACCTAAGCGTCCTCTTCGCGTGTACGGTCCATGGTCGCAGAGATCACGGGATGAATGGCTACAAGTGAAACACAAGAGGCGAATCTGCTATGTCTTCTTGGCTGCCGTGGAAAAGAGTTGAAAGAGTCACTTGGCTGGAGAATGTCCCTTTTCGGAGGTGGGTGCTGCAGCCTTGTTCGCAGATCTGAGCAGGTTAACATTCCTCAACCAAAGAACGTTCTACGGTCTGAAAACGCTGGTGGGGAAAGAGACGCACTTGGTATTAATTGTTAAAAGTAACAATTTTGACGACTTTAAGGGCACGTTTATTTTTTGCAATAACGATCAACGTGGTTAATCAAACCATTCCAAATATGAAATTCCATTTGCTTCGATAAGCCGCATCTCCAATTAAGATTCAGTCTAGGCAGCCTATTCACCTAAATAAGAAACACAACAGCAACTGATTGGATTGTAATTCGCTTTGTTCATTTCACATAACTTTTATTCTGGAGATCCCAAAACAGCATACAGGATTGCTGTTGTTGTTTTATTCTGAAGCGGAACTGATGTAATTTTGCATGACACGGCACTTGCTTTTCTGTGGAAGGAGAGAGCAGTATGTAACAAGAGTAGAGAATAGTTTCGGATTAGACGGTCACAATTTTAAGGGCTTATCAGCTTCTTCCTAGCTCTTGGTATTTTGATGCCTTGTCGTAGCTGCTCCCATCACACAAGGCAGGAAATTATTGCATTGTTGAGAGGGCATGCACACAGAGGCATTAAGCTGCAGAAACACAGGATGAACAGTGACAAAAAGGAGAGGGAGACTACAAGGCATTTTAGAAACAATCCTCCCCCAGCACAGCTCGGGAACTAGGAATTATCCTGAAAGTCTAAGATTAAGAATAGATTCTTACCACCAATAAGAGAGATGTGGGGAAGAAAGAAAGATTTAAAGAGAAAAATCAGCAGGTTGGTATTTTGTCGTGAATTGGCAGTGACCTCAATCATTCAAATAAAAATGCCTAAAAATAACCGGAACTATGCAGTTAGATATCAAACATCAACTTTTCCAACGCAGGTACCAACACCTACTAGGCCAGCAGAAAAAAATTAAAGTCATTTTTCTTGCTTTGTGTTTGAAAATCAGGCAGATGGATACATGTCAGGGCAGTTAGTCAATGTTTTATACTTCTTTCCAAGACAGTTGAAAAATGTTGAGAGTTTGGGTCTGCACATGAAGGAGTGCACCTGTGCTGCAGCGACTGAATTTATGGATTCAAGAAATCCATAAAAGAATGTGACAATCCTATAAAAATGTTAGATGGAATTGTTGGGGGGGGGGGGGAAGCAATGATTTACAATTCTTCTAAGTATATTTCTTCTTAGTAAACATAAAAGGAAAATGGGCTGGGATTCCAAAGGTTACATGATTATTAAGTGATCTTTTTTTTTTTTTTTCCAGTGAGGATAGAGTATAAAGGTGATTGATGGCTAATCTATTAATCCACAACTGTCCTTGCGTGTTCATTGGGAACTCTGGACTCTGCTGGGTGTTGAGGACACAAAGTTGCTAACACGGGTCTGGTCCCTGCCCTCAAGAAGCTCCCCGCTCACACTGGGATTGGAAGGTAGAAACCGATACTGACTAGCAATATACACAGTTGACCCTTGAGCAGCCGTTTGAACTGCGCACGTCCGCTTATACGTGGATTTGTTTCCTAATAAATAGAGTACAGTATTGTAAATGTATTTTCCTTATGATTTTCCTAAGAACAGTTCCTCTTCTCTAACTTTATTGTAAGAATACAACATATAATACATTATTACACATAAAATAGGTATTAATTGACTGTTTATGTTAACGCGTGAAATCCACATTGCCCAGCAGAGCGTTCGGTACTATGTGGTCCAAACTCCAGCTTAGAAAGCTCTCGCTTCCCTCACAGAAAGTCTCCCCAGTGCAAATGCCATGGGATTCTGATTCCCTCAAACGGGTGGTGGGTCACTTCCTCCCCTCATCTCCAAGTACAGTTGGTTCTCACCAGGTGCTCAGGAAATGTTTCTGGAAGTAATCTCTCTCTTTTGTAGGGTACAGACACTTTGTGTCCCCGACTGCTCTCTGTATTTTTATGGGGACATGTACATCATATATTTTTTATGTATGGATTTCTTCTCTCCTCCCATGGACGATAAGGGCTCTGAGAGCAGATCTATTCATTCACGCATGCAGCACAGAGGGGGAGGCGGGGGGAGAGACAGGTGGGACGCAGGTGGGAGTTGGGGATCCCGGTGGGTCAGGGGAAGTCTCTTCGAGAAGGCGATGTCTAACGATCCGTAAAACTCATCTAGACTTGGAAGGAAGAGATGGGATTTTTTTTAGAAGAGTCCACTAAACTCTAACCTCTGTGTAGATATTTAGTTCACCATAACATTCCCAACCTTGAATAGTGTAGGTACGTCAAGTGAGGGTGGAGGCAGTGCAGTAACACGAGTAACGGGTTGAGTCCGTGTCAAGGAGGCGTTGTGGCCTTGACATAGTAGCGGGTGCTGGCCCCCAGAAAGGTGGCTGGAGGGCACAGCAGTCCGGGACCTGTGTGAAGGCCAGAACTGAGCAGGACGAGTCTGATGGCCGACAGAATGGTAACAACGCTGTGGTAATAGAGCAGGCCTGCAAATGGATCGTGGGTTGGAAAGGCCAGGCATTGGAAGAGACCAGCACGTCTTGGTAGCTGATGGGATCTAGATGGAGAGGGGCGGGGGAGTGAAGCAAACCACGATCAGTTAAGTGGTGGTTTCATCAGGTTAAGAACAGAGAAAGGAGAACGCTTCTGTGGGAACACAGGAGGAGCCTGCCTGTTGAGATACTCAGGAGATGCTTTGAAAGTTGCCAAGAGAGTAGATCTTACACGTTGTCCTCACAAGGAAAAGACATTTGCAACTATGTGGGGTGGTGAAGGTTGGCTCATTGTGGTGATCATTTCATCACGTATACAAATATTGAATCGTTATTTTGTACGCCTGAAACTAGTATAATGTTACATGTCCCTTATACCTCAACTCAAAAAAGAGAGAGAAACTTACCTAAGCCAGTGGCTACGATAGAGTGCGTGCTCCATAAACGATGGCTGACTTGAGTGAAATTAGAAAGGAGAAGACAGGTTTCCTTTCCCCTTTTTTCATCGATGAGTCACTTGAAACCCTTATGTGCTGGGGACGCAGGGCCAAAATGTGCCCATTAAAATAAGCGCTTTAAAGCAGCTTTTGATGGAATTAATGACGGGATTTGGGAGGCAACACCTTTAAGGTAAATGTCAGGATGTGGGCTTGAAAGCTTAAATGTAGTCACTTAATGGATCAAAGATAAAAATACTGCTTGATATATTCTCCCTGATTGCTTCAAAGCTGTTCAGAAGGTCAGTGGCTAACCAGTGGGATGCCTGTCTGATGAAGCAAGCACATTACCTTCGCTGTCCTTGTACAGGACAGGTAGATTGACATTAAACTGACACGCTCCCGATTTCCTTTTGGAGGCCCAGAAGACAGACCCGTTAACTTTATTTTCAAGAACTTGTTTCTCCCCTTTGTAACCTTCAGAGAAATGCCAGGAATTACACAGAAGAGGCGGACCCACAGACCAAACAGCCTGAAGCTATTGAACACCGCACCCTCGAGAACCTTCGGAGGCACGGAATTTCTCGCAGGTAAATGTAAGAATTTAAATATGTTTCAGCGTGAATCATAGTCAATGCATTTTGCTAATAACGTTCGAAACCAAGATGTCGGCTCCATTGCTTCTCTGCCAAGGTAAAATTTTAAACTATGAAATCACTTGCCAAGCCTACAACCGTGTGATCATATGTGAATACACAGAAATACACATGTTGCTGCCGATTTCACCAGACTCTCAATGCCAACCTGCCCTTTAGGCATTTAGTAGTGAAATAAGGGATAGATAAAGTGAAATAAGGAGAAATAATGCACATTTGCCAGTGCATTTAGAAATCTGCACAATTTTGCAAATGTGCTTTGGATTACTTATTTGTACCACTTTTGGGTAAAGCAGGTAGAAGCAGGTATTTGGGTAGAACATTTTACACGCATACGAATTTCACCATTTAATTTAGCCCTCACAAAATGATTTTTATTTCTTTTTAAACTTTTAAGAAAATGTGATTTAAAGGAAGAAGAGTAGAGCACTGTATAACCTGGAAAATGCCAGCGTAGAGGGGCCTGAGTGGCTCGGTCGGTTAAGTGTCCCATTTCGGCTCAGGTCATGATCTCCTAGTTTGTGGGTTCAAACCCCATATCGGGCTCTGTGCTGACAGCTCAGAGCCTGGAGCCGCTTCAGATTCTGTGTCTCCCTCTCTCTCTGCCCCTCCCTTGCTCACTCCCTGTCTTTTTCTCAACAATAAATAAACATTAAAATTTTTTTTTTAGAAAATGCTTAAATAATAATTTCCTATTAGAAAAGTACCATTTCCTGTTTTGCAACATGTAAAGACACTAACATCCGATAGTCTATTGTAACTTAGCTAGTATTCTCTTCTCACTTTATGAAGTTTTAAAACTTGATCGAGTTCGCGCAACAGCTTCGTGCCTAAAGCAGCCCGGAAAGCTGGATCTCTCATCCTCCGAATCCACTATATTTCCCCAATGGATTTTGTTCCCAATATGACCCCTGCAACCCATTCCGGAACACCTGTCGAAATAGTTATTTAAAAAAACCAAACCAAACCATAAATACCTTGCTTTTGCCTGATGACCCCTCGCGAACGGGAGCGGTCAAAATGCAGCACTGCAGAAATGCCTTTCATCTCTGACCTTGCCCGGCCGGCCCCTCCCTTGCCTCTCTCCCATTGGTGTCCCCACGCTCTCATCAAACCGAAGTCTCCCCGATTTCTCGAGGTGCATCAGGGTCTTCTCTCGCCTCCACCCATTCTGTGTTCTACGTGGAGAGTGCTTCCCTCCAGCAGCTGCGAGAAGCCTTCCCCAGCCCCTGCAGGGGACCCTTCCCTGGTGCTGCTCCCACCAGGCCCATGTACTATTTGAGCACCCATCACTGCGCTGGGTGCGTCTCCGTGCCCGCGTCCCTTACCAGACTGCGAGCCCTCCGGGACCCAGCCGCAGAGGCCGAATAAATGAATGAACGAATGAACGAACAAGCTCCAACACCGGGCCCTGTTTGCAGCTTGTTTTCCCAATCACGGGCGCGTGGGTGTATGAGTGATTGTGCATAACCATTTCCGGGAGGAAAAGATTCACGCCTCGGCGGGCTGGCCGCTGTCACTGTGGACCAGGTGCTGAATGCACTGAGAGCGTCCGCAGTTTCATCTAATCTGTGCACCCCTGTAACGATGCTGATGTTTTGATTGTGCTTATTTAAAGGAGGAGTGAGGGGTGCCCGGGTGGCTCAGTTGGTTGAGCGTCCGACTTCAGCTCAGCTCACGATCTGACAGTTCGTGGGTTCCAGCCCCGCGTCGGGTGCTGTGCTGACAGCTCGGAGCCTGGAGCCTGCTTCGGATTTTGTGTCTCCCTCTCTCTGCCCCTCCCCCGCTCATAGTCTGTCTCTGTCTTTAAAAAATGAATAAACCTTGAAAAAAATTTAAAAAAAATAAAAAAGGAGGAGGGAACTGAGGCACGATAGTGTTTGATCGCTTTCCCCCAGGTCACATCTGGTGAGACCAGTGTTGGGACTGGTTCCCAAGTCTGCCTGCCCCCCCAAATCTATACTTTGAGCTGCACTGCTAGACAGATATTTCTACTTTTAGCTCATTCTCTTACAACCACGTTACTGTTTTCTTTCTACTGTGGCTGGAGAATCTGATTAAGCACTGACACACTAAAAGGAGGAAGCAGCTGTTTTCCGGATCAAAAAGTGGATTAGAGATCATAAAAGTCAGATTGTAGGAAAGAGGCAGTGACTCATCAAATTCTCTTGCTCGGTTTGTCAATTCCTTGGGCACAGAGTTTGCTATGTTGATAACCACAAGTCACTTCCAAAAGTGACATTCGAGATGGAGGCAAGCATTCCCTCAAAGCAGCTGACAATTGGTGCTGTCATTACATGGTACATCGTGGGCCTGTACCAGAGAGTGACAAAATACTCAGAGGTTTCAAATGATCTTCTGCTCGCTGGGTTGTAGCCAAAGGGTTGAAAAGAAAAATTGCACCATTGTAGCCAGAAGGGCCTTCCTTCCTCTGCTCCCCAAGCTGGAGTCCTGCTGTTGAAGCCTTGGCATGACCAGTCGCCTGCCAGTTGCTTGTCTGAAGGTTGCTGGGAGTTGATGAAGGAGGAGAAAAGAGCAGGAACAAAATCTGAGCTCCTTATCCTTACTCTGTAATATTTATGTCTGAGGATATTACTTCCCTCTCCCTTCCCCCATACTCCATGTTCTAGACTTATCACAATGAAACCCAGAGGGATTTCTGGATACTTTAATTTTCTTTTTTTAACGTTTACTTATTTTTGACACAGAGAGAGACAGAGCATGAACGGGGGAGGGTCAGAGAGAGAGACACACACAGAATCTGAAACAGGCTCCAGGCTCCGAGCTGTCAGCACAGAGCCCGATGCGGGGCTCGAACTCACGGACCGCGAGATCATGACCTGAGCCGAAGTCGGCCGCTTAACCGACTGAGCCACCCAGGCGCCCCTCTGGGTACTTTATAGGCTGAATTGTGTCCCCAGTCTCCGATTAATATGTCCAGTACCTTATTTTGTGACTGAATTTGGAGACAGTCTTTAAAGCGGTAATGAAAGTAAAATAAGGTCATTAGAGTAGGCCCTAATATGACTGAAGTGCTTATTAGAAGAGATTAGAACACAGACAGGTACAGAGAAAAGACTGTGTGAAGACACAGGGGAAGGATGGCCATCTACAACCCATGATGAAAGGCCTCAGAAGAAATCAACCCTGAGGACATCTAGATATTGAACTTTTAGCTTCCAGAGCTGTGAGAAAAGAAATTTCTGCTCCTTAGGCCGCTGTCTCTGGCATTTTGTGATGGTGGCCCCAGCAGATTAACACAATATATGAAAGCTGACCATTTTCTAGACTTACAGTGAACCTCAGGGAGATTTCTGGATGCCATTTTCAAAGAGCTAAGTCATGATGTGAGTCTCCGTTCAAGATAATCCTTCTAATTGCTAAGGCAAGAAATTTTATTCTTTTTTTAAAAGTTTTCTAAAAAAAATTTTATTTATTTTTGAGAGATGGAGAGTGACAGAGCATGAGCAGGAGAGGGGCAGAGAGAGACACACACAGAATCGGAAGTAGGCTCCAGGCTCTGAGCTGTCAGCACAGAGCCTAACATGGGGCTAGAGCTCACAAACTGTGAGATCATGACCTGAGCTGAAGTTGGACACTTAACCACCTGAGCCACACAGGTGCCCTGAATAATTTTATCCTTTAAGGAATGGTAGCCATATTCTATCCTGGGTGGTCAAGGCCCAACTGGAAGAAGGCATTCACTTTTGGGTACCACACGTTAAGGGAGATACAGTCAAGGGGTGCTTATTAAAAATGGCAGTTATCTCAATAGTGAAAGAGGCAAAGTCCCTCCCCCCGGTTTTCCTCCAGTTCTCCTAGGTCACTGTTTGGGTAGGTAAAGGGCAGGTCAAAAAGTCTGCTGTCTAAGAAGATACTAAGCCAGGGAGTGAGATGGGAATTCTCCTTCGGAAGGAGCACCTCCAAACTCTGCAATGATTTTCTTGAAGTCTTCCTCAAGAACCCTCTCACCTCCTGCTGGGCCAAAGAGAGTAGGCCTTTATTCCATCCCTTCCCGCTCCTGGGGGTGGTGGTGTTGGCAGGATAGCTATGGGAAGGCAGATTCTACCTCCCCTGGCAACAGTGTCTGAATGCTGTCTAGTTTAGAATATGAGGTCATGGTGCCTCTTTGTTTCCTGTATTTGGGCCCCAGGATAACAAAAGTCCTACTTAACATCTTGTCACATTTTCTCTGACCCCTTCCTCTCTACATCCCGGAATAACCTATGGTTTCTTGCCAGGTCCATTGACTTCAAGTATGAGAACAGAAGGATCATAACGATGTAAATCCTTTGGGCAATCCATCAAGACCGTGCGGGGGACCAAGAGGGTATACAGCGTGCCTCTCTATGTGTTAGATCTTCTTTGGTTTCTTGCACATGCCCTTGCCTTGTTCTTTAATATTATTATTATTCAAGTATAGTTCACATGCAGTGTTATGCTTAGTTTCAGTTGTACCATGTAGTGATTCGACAAGTGCATACATTTCTCAGTGCTGCTCATCAAGACAAGTGTATTCTTAATCTCCTTTATTTCACCATCCTGCCACCCACCTCCTCTCTGGCAGCCAGCCACCAGTTTGTTCTCTGTATTTAAGAGTCTGGGGTGTTTTGCTTTGCTTCTCTCTTTTTTTCTTTGTTTGTTTGTTCATTGGTTTTGTTTCTTAAATGCCACATATTAGTGAAATCATATGGTATTTGTCTTTCTCTGACACACTTATTTCGCTCAGCGTAATACCCTCCAGATCCATCCATATTGCTGCAAATGGCAAGATTTCATTCTTCCTTATGGCTGAGTAGTACTCCGTTGTATGTGTGTGTGTGTGTGTGTGTGTGTGTGTATGTATATATCCTTCACACCACATCTTCTTTGTCCATTCATCTGTGGATGGACACTTGTGTTGCTTCTGTATGGTGACCATTATAAATGGTTCTGCAACAAACAGGGATGCATATATCTTTTCAATATGAGCCACCCTTTTAAGATATATCTGCTGGCAATAGATTCTCTTAGTTTTGCTCCATTTGAGAATGTCTCAGTTTCTCCTTCATTCCTAGAGGATGTTTCCCCTGCATACAGGATGTTGATTGGCCATTCTTTTCCTTCAGGGCTTTGGAAATGACATAGTGATGTTCCAACTTCCGTGCCGATTAATCCTGCACCGCTTCTGGGCCCCATGCGTGCGGTGTTCTCAGACTTAGGGACTGGGTCCCCATCGGGAGAGAGCCTTAGCTAAGGTGAGGTTTTGGTCCAGGGACGTCTCCAGGGCTGAAGCGACACCAGTCCCGTGCTCTCCCTGAAGGGCTGAAGTGAGTTGTTAGAGTTGCTTTCTATTAGCCACTTCCGTCTGGCCTCCATGACCTCTGAGGAATTCATGGTCATTCACGTTATTTTTCCCCTGCAGTAAGGGGTCCTTTTCTCTCTTGCTGCTTTAGAGCGTTTCATCTTTGTCTTTAGTTTCAGAAGCTTAATCATGATGCCTCTTGACATAGTTTTCTTTGGATTTATCCTATTTGGAGTTCACGCAGCCTCTTGACTGTAGATTTATGTTTTCGTTGAATTATTGAGAACTTTTTCAGCCCCACCCTTTTTCTTCTCTCCTTCTGAGATAAGAGGACAAACATATTAGAGCTTTTGTTCCTGTTCCACAGGCCCCCAGGGTTCTGCTCAGTTATTCGTTCAGCCTGTTTTCCTTCTTTTGTTCTGATTAAAATAGTTCCTATTTTTTCACTTTTCAGTGTACCGATTCCTTCCTCTGCCCCTCCTTTCTGTTATTGAGCCCTCAACTAAGCTTTTCATTCCAGTTACTGTACTTATTTCGGTTCTGAAAGTCCCACTTGGTCCTTTTTCTTTGCTGAGGCTTTCTGTTTTTCAGTCGTTTCAAGTGTTCTGTGATTGGTCACTGAGCTGTTTTTAACATTGCTGCTTTTATCTTTGTAAGATAATTCTAATATCTCTGTCTTTTTGGCGTTGGCTTTCATTTATTGTCTTTCATTGTTTCAGTTTGAGATTTTCTTGGTTCTTGGTATGAAAGTAATTTTCTATTGAAAGCTTGACTTTTTTTTTTCTTCCTATTACATAATGAGTCTCTGGGTATTATTTAAATGCTGCCAGGTGGAGGTGGAAGTCTGTTGCCCCCCTTGGCCTCCATTGATACCAAAGCGGGTAGGGTCTCCTGGTTACCACTAAGTGGGGTAGGAGTTGCGTTTGCCTATGTGGTCTCCACTGACGTCCCCAGAGAAGGTGGCCTATTACCTCTGGGTGATGGTAAAAATCTTGACTCCTCACTAGGCCTCCTCTGATGCTATCCCAGGGAAGAGGGAGGTGCTTTGCTATTGCTGGGTGGAGGTGAAGGCCAAGCCTCCCCATGTGATGTCTGGTGACCATTACCAAGAGGCTGTCATGAAAGCCCTGGTTTCTATACCCCGTTTGCTCTTTCTACTGAGGCACGTTCATCCGTTGCGAAATTTTACAATTTGTAAGAAGTCATAGCTTTCGTTTGCTCTTTCTCTAAGACTCAGTTTTAGTGGGATTTTGATCCTCAAAATTTCCCCCCTCTCCATCTTATACTATTTGGGGTAAAGAAGCAGTTGGCTCTTTCAACTCTTTCCCCTTCCTTTCTGCTCATAAACTGGTTGTTTCTGAGCTTCTGTTTCTCATGTAATATTGTGCCATATCTAGTCAAAGCACTTTATCCATGCTACTAAAATGGTTTCCAATGTCTTCCCTAGAAGTGCAAGTTCCTTCTATACCTAATCCACCCCTAAAGTTTCTCAGTTTCACCAGAACTTTTCACTACGTGATAGGGCCTCCGGCCTTCTGACTGCTAAGCCTTGGCCATACCCCTTTGGGACGCTTGTGAGAGCAACTTTCAGCTCTTGCGACCAATATTTCTATCGCTGAGGCTACAGTTGGTTATGCTATAATACAAGCACCCTGAAATTCAGTGGCTTAACACAGCCAAGGTTTCTTTCCTTACAATCTGCTTTGAGTTTCTTTTGGTGACTTTAAGGCCGTGGACCTCCACACATCGGGTCAGCTTTCAAGACCTTTTGATGTGTGGCATCTCTACCTCATGAAGAATATTCTTCCATGGCCAGCACAGCAGCACCGAGGGCACAGAGCGCTCTGCCCCCGCTCCTTAGTGCTACAGCCCGATATGTGTAGAGATACGCATGGCTTTACTTTCAAATGGATCATCTGACCGAACTATCGCTCACCCGCATAGACACCAGGGGCCTGGGAAGCACACTTTCTCCCCGCATCCAAGGGGGGGGGGGAGAACTGGATGCATTGGGCATTGAGGAGAGCAAGCAGGGGGTGGTGACCATGGTAGTGTCTGCCCCTGACAGGCGTTCTGCTGAACTCGATTGTGAATCCAAAGTTAAACAAAACTTTCATCTTCAGTAACTGGGGTCTTTTGCTCCACAATTTAAACTAGCAATACAGAGCAAATGAGGACAATTTGAAATGTCTTTGAATCTCGAACTATGCGAGGCCACTCAGGGTCGGTCACCACAGCATATGAAAGTCTTACAGTGCCTTTGTGCGGCAACCGCATGCCGCGTAAGGACCCTAATATCTGAATCTCTGAGCATTCTGAAAGGGCTGTCGTGGGGACAGATCTTACTAGTTATTTTATTATTGTCATCTTTTTTTTTTTTTCCTCACTATTCCATGCCTTCTCTTCAGATCAGGAAGCTTTAAAAAAAGTTTACAGTTTGGGGCGCCTGGGTGGCTCAGTCGGTTAAGCGGCCGACTTCGGCTCAGGTCACGATCTTGCAGTATGTGAGTTTGAGCCCCGTGTCGGGCTCTGTGCTGACTGCTCAGAGCCTGGAGCCTGTTTCCGATTCTGTGTCTCCCTCTCTCTCTGACCCTCCCCCGTTCATGCTCTGTCTCTCTCTGTCTCAAAAATAAATAAACGTTAAAAAAAAAAATTAAAAAAAAAAAAGTTTACAGTTTGATAATCTTTCCAAACCGTGTACATTTGATGGTAGGAATCAGTGATGTGAATACTCCAGAAATCATAGTTTTAGCATTGGAATGCATGATTCTTTTCCCGGCAGCATTTTAGGGTACATGGCTTATTTTATTTAAGTTGATATAACATATTTCATGGGACCATTAGAAGAAATAGAAAAGACATTTCGTCTAACGTCACATACATTGCCATTCCTACGGTATGCACTAATTGAACACAGGAAAGTGTGGCTGGTACTTTAGAGAAACTGCCCAAGAAAGTAAAATCGACCACTGATCATCCGTGATTGTTCACACCTTAAAGAAGATGATGCTGTCGGTCCTTCTAAGACGATGTGACTGATGACCGACGAAAGAGTATCGTGCAACAGTGTTGTCTGTGGGTAACCAGTAGTGGGGATAGATGGCCACTTTAATCTGTACTCTCTTATTTTATTAGTTATAGTCTACCTAACTCCCAAATTATTTGAGGTGGGGGAACTTCCGCTTCTGACCATTGACACAGTATGTGACTAGCCCTCTTGCTAGAAGTATCTGTAAAACTGGACACCTATTTTCAAGGCTTTGGACAATGGAAATACACGGCTAATCGGACACAAGGGAAACACATGAGGGGAACCCCCCCCCCCATCATCATTTCCTCCAGGACTCTGCGAGGGGCAGTGTACCCATAACATGAGAGGCCAAGGGGAGCTCAGTAGTCTGCCAGGGCTGGGCAGCAGCCCGTCTAAGGCAGGGGAACAGGGTCAACAGACAGGTGCTACCCAGGGACCTTGCACTGGTGTTGTCTCTAACAGATTTTCTCCAAAAATCACCTCCAAGATTTTGTGTTTTTTTCTTAGGCACTTTAAATCTGTGAGACCTTAAATCAACATGACTGTATTTCAGAGTTTTAGGTTTTTCTCTCCCTCAGCCTGCTGAGTAACGCTTTAATTACGTGTATTAGTCACATCCCTGAAATTGTTTATCAGACACTAGGTGTCCATTCAGTTTCCAAACAAAAGGTCACCTTTCCTGGGCGATACGCTCCCTGGACACAATTTTATAAGCATAAGTTGTTGCTGTTATAATATGCTAAGATACCAAACTACTGATAAAAGTAAAGAATAAATGCTCCTTTTTAAAAATATATAATTTATTGACAAATTGGTTTCCATACAACACCCAGTGCTCATGCCAACAAGTGCCCTCCTCAAAGCCCATCACCCACTATATAAAAAATAAAAGTTTTATTTTAAAAATGGCATTTAAAAAGTATTTCTCTACTTTTCTGTCAATGTTCATATTTATCAGAACTTACCCACATATTTTTTCTCTTTATTCATTTATTGTTCTTATTTTTACAAGTTGCCACTCCTTTATTTCATGCTTATTTATTCTTTCTACTGCTTCTGTGTTAGTTTTTTCCCAACAACTACAGAAATGGAGCCATTTTGCCCTCTTACCTGACTATCAGAATCATTTGCTAGGCTTATAAAAATACAGATTCTTGGGATCTCTCAGGTCCAATGAAACAGAATCCTCATGGAGAATTCTCAAAATATATTTTATTTTAATTTTTTATTTTTTAAAAATTTTTAATGTTTGTTTATTTTTGAGAGAGAGAGAGACACACACACAGAGTGCAAGCAGAGGAGGGGCAGAGAGAGAGAGAGGGAGACACAGAATCTGAAGCAGGCTCCAGGCTCTGAGCTGTCAGCACAGAGCCCAATGCGGGGCTCAAACTCACGACCCGTGAGAACATGACCTGAGCCAAAGTTGGATGCTCAACCGACTGAGCCACCCAGGCGCCCCTCAAAATAAATTTTAAATAATCCCATAGCTGAATGATGTCATCCATCAAGTGTGGAAAGCTGATACAAGTCAAAGTTGTTCTTATGGAATTATTGGTTAAACAACTGCAAAGTTTCCTTTACCTTCCGCAATCATCATCAAGCCCGGCATGTGGACCTGGGAGCCATGGTATGACTTAATTATGACATAATTTATCTGTCTGCCTATCTATCTATCTATCTATCAGATTAATTTGATGAAACATGTTATAAACATCTACGTTTATTTGCTTTATTACCTGAATGTTTGCTTCCTGGAAAGTTATAACATAACAGCCTTTTATGAGAGAATTCGTATTATTTTCTTATTTATGATATAACCTAATAGCATCTGACCATAATCTTCAACTTTGGCACCTGCCCTTAGAGAAGAAAGATCTGTGCTATACCTTGAATATTTTTGTCCCTCCAAAATCTGTATGTTGAAACCTAATCTCCAAAATGATGGTGTTTGGAGATGGGGACTTTGGGAGGTGATTTGGGAGATGATTAGGATGGGGTTAGTGCCCTTACTGAACAACTCCTAGCCTTGTTCTAAGCTGTTATGGTTACAAGAGTAAACGAAAGAGGTAGAAGGCCCTGCCTTCAGAGAGCTCACACCACCAGTGTTTCCATTTCTTACCTACTGAACTGTGTAACTCAAAGAGAAGAAAAGAATAAGCCCATTTTGAATTAGAAGCTCATTTAATCAGTTTGCCTTAGAACAAGTTTATATTTTCTTTAGATGACAAGCATAAGTATAATCTAAAAAATAATTGCAGTGAAAATAAATCAAGAGAAATTTGGCGTCCATCTCACGAAACAATTCAAGTAGATTTAAATTATTTTCCTGACAATGTGGATTACGTAACACCAAATGGGTAATAAAGAAGTAAGACAAAATCTCTGCTCACAAATGCCTTCAGAAATTTTGCTAAGAAAATTCAGGCAAAAGCCTTAATTTCTTCCTCCTGTAATAGGGTATATGAAATCAGATGTTTTCATCAAAATTTTAATAGGGCAAATCTTAAGCATCAAATTACTAGCTCTATTCATACTCATCACATTTCTTCCCTGAATTTTCATTGACTCTATACTTTACAAACATTAAAAGTTATGTTGACTAAAAGTTAAAGAAATCTTAGATGTTGCAATCATTCTCCAAAGCATAGAAGCTACAGAAACTTCTAGATCCAAATTAGGATCACACAGACTAAAAGTTAAATTTGTCTTTAAAAAATGTGGATGTCAAAATAACCATTTTCTTTGTGAACCATGAAGGCGGAACCTTGTGTAGGCTTCTGGAGCAACTATATGGATGCATCAGAAAGCAAAGGGGTGCCTGGGTGGCTCAGGCGGTTAAGCATCTGACTTTGGCTCAGGTCATGATCTCTCGGTTTGTGAGTTCGAGCCTTGCGTTGGGCTCTGTGCTGACAGCTCAGAGCCTGAAGCCTGATTCAGATTCTGTGTCTCCCTCTCTCTCTGCCCCTCTCCTGCTCACCCTCTGTCTCTCTCTCTCTCTCTCTCTCAAAAATAAACATTAAAATTTTTTTTTTGAAAAGAGAGAAAGCAGAAGAGAAGCTTTGTTTGAAAACCTTTGCAGTTGCCCTATCAGGTTTAAAGAATACTGTGTAGAATTGGAATTATTTGCTCAGAGAGTTATCCACCTACATTTAAAGAGCTACCATTTCCAAAGCTTCTTCATGAGAATCCCCATAATATGTGCCTACGGGAATTTTAGTGTGTAGACAGAATTAAATATATATAATATTTATAAATATATACTATAAATGTATTTGATATTGTTATAGGTGCCTTGTATTGTACTGCAACTTTTTGTACAACTTGGAAATGAGAGAAAGCATACGTTAAAAAAAATAGTATTTGCTACTAGTGAGACAAAATGGCAATTTAATGAGAAAATAAATGTGGTTAATTTCACCTCGTTGAAGTTTTAATAGTAGATTGCAGGCAGGAAACAGTTGGATTTTATTCTGTCATGTTCTTTATATGTATTCTAATTGGTATACAATAATAAAGAGAACCGTAATACCGAGTGTAATAGCTTTCTCATAATTGCTGAGGGCTTTTTATACAATTAAATTCACATCTATTGAGTACTTAGCACAGACAATTCACAAAGTGATAGGCAAAGTAACCCTTTTCTTGGAAGTGTTTCACCACTAGGGTTTCAGACCTGTCCTCATTTTAGGCTGATTAGGAGCCTGTGTACATGGACTTGGTTAATTTGTGCAACAGAAGTAGGTGATGGGGAAAGGGCAAAACATTTCTTAGTGCATGACACAAATCATTTCAAATCTTCCATAATGTTAATGCTTTTTTTGTGTGTGGAAAGATTCCTATAGGTGAATATGATGATTTATGAACTAAACTCTCCTTTCAAATTCAGTCCTCACTGTAAATATGCTGAACTGAATATATCCTAAAATTTTCAGAAGAATATATAGTTTAGAGTCTCATCTCAATAATCAGGTAATATGCATACTTTGCCTAGTTGATAATCTTTTCTATGGTACTATCTAAGCATGCAATAATGTGATTCATAGATAGTTTACAATTCCTTCATTATGTGACAGTTGGTTTTTTTTAATAAAAGAATTAAATAAACATAAATTCTTTACTATTCAGGAAGAGCCTGAAGAACATGGAATCTAGGCTTAAAAAATTGAAAATGTAAAAGTGAAAAGGAAAGGTGCAAAGTTAGAAATTGTAAAGAGCATAAACATTGTTTATTTCATTGTAGTAGCCCCTAATTTCCTACTGATGGCTATTATTTTATGCCTGATCAATATAAATATACAAAATATTATGACTTACGTAATCTAGGGAGAAAAATATAATTGCTTAGATAATGAGACTGTAGAATAACTTTTTGTTTATCACCTTTTGAGTATAAGGATCGAATAAATTTATTATTGTGGCATTCAACAGTAGAATAGAAACTGGTAGAAAGATGTAGAACAGAGGACGTAACATGCCTGAACCCTCTTTCAGCCCAAGCTAGTTTACGACATTAACATTTCTGAACCGAAGCTAGTTTACAACACTAATTTTAAAATAAGGATTCTAGTTATTTTTTCCTTTAATAGAAATAGAAAGTCTGGCTTAGATCATTTTTGTCTAGAATGTTTCTTCACTCTCATGAGTATAGTCTGTTTTTTGACTGAGCATGGATATTGGTAATTTTCTCTATATATTACTTAATAGTGGATGTATTACCCAGACAACTTTGCAATTCATTTAAGAATTGCATAAATTGCAATTATATTGCATAAATTACACAAATTGCATAAATTGCAATTGTATTAGGTTGCCGGTGGTAATTTAGTTAAGGAGCAAATAATTAAAGTTCCTTTTGGAATTGGTTTTATCATCTATGTTACCTTTGCTCTTCAAGGAAGGAAGATCTTCCTTTAAGAACCCCAAACAGAAAACCAAATATCTAAGACTATCTTACACAACAAGATAAATTACCCCAATTGGGGGTACTTCTGTGTAGATAGCTCAGATAATTGTCAACCTGATGTCCTTTCTCTGATACTTGTAAAATTCACTTCCAGTCTGACCTGGCTATTCAATAATACCAGTTGGTTGGATCCTCCTGGATTCAAATGTATATGGGTCCTTCAAACATGTGCACTAATCTCATTACTATCAAAATATTCACTTATATTTTCTTTTTATTTCTTTATGACATTGGTATTCATATTGACTTTTCGATCTATCTTTTTTAAAAATAGAATTTGCAAAATATTTATTGAAATCATAATGGGAAATGGCACCCTTTGGGCATTTGGGTTTAACTTTTCTTGATTATGAACTTAATTGTATAAAATTATTAGATCACAAATATTTTTCTAAGTATTCTTTAGACTGTGGTACATTTTATTTCTGAATTTAGCATTGATGTGTGCGGTCAAATTGATCATTTCGTCTCTTTTATCTGCCTGGATGTAGAATTTTATATATCCTTGAAATAACAATAGATATTAGGAAGACAGGATAGATCTAAATGTCAGTTTCTTTCATTGATTTTGCCTTGTGCATGGTGAGAACTTTTTGATCTGTGAACTAAGATATTTTGAGCTTGATAATTGCTTTTCTAATCTATCCTGAATTGTGTGATAGATGGTATGAGGTAAGGATCCAGGCATTTTTGGGGAATTATTTGAGAAGGTTCAAACAACCTATGGTAAACACTATCCATGTTTATAATGATAAAGATGGCCATGAAAATACATAAAATATATTTATTTACTAATGGTAAGTGTAAGCAAATAAGGGTCATATATGACACCGGGGGTGTGGTCTTTATTGTCAGTCGGTCTTTATTAAAGATCTCTTCAGCCATTGGTGCTTAACAATCAAGGTCTTTGTGCTATTTCTGCTTTGAAGCTGTACGTTACACTTTTATTTAGGACCTCTCTGACTTCCTTTATACCAGCTTAGTATACGGGGCAAGGATTCCATGGATAATTGTCAACATGAGGTCTGGAAACTGTTGGCAATTATTGCTGTAATTCCTGTTTCATTGATTAATTTAAACGACATGAACTGAATTCCTACTAGGCGCTCTTAAGAGGATATGCTACTTGCTCTCAAGGAATTTACAGTCTGGTCAGAAAGCCAGGCATGTCAATGAGGAACATTACACATATAATCAAAGGCATCAGAGAAGAAACAGTAGGAGAGACATCAGGACCTATTCTTGCTAAAGCAGTAACATCTTAAGTCTTGCACATTTATCTGTCGTACTACCCAATACATTCATTTGTTTACTTACCATTTATTCAGCATATGGTTTTTAGGTCATGGGGAAATTACACCTTAGAAACAACAGGCATATTTCTCATGTTACACATACGTCTTACTTTCTTCTAACTTGTATTTCAAATGTTGCCTATGCTACTTTAACCTATTTTGATAGTTTTCACTCATAATTTGGGAAAGGTGGAGTATTCATATAATTATTTAGGTATGGCAAACAAAATATTTTGATATCTGTTTTTCAAATATATCAACCTAAAATTTGTAGAATTATCTTAATTTCAGAGCAAAAGGAAGTTAGAAGAGAAAAAGGAGAAAAAATCCACGGGATTATTATGTTAATTTTCCCTACTAAATTTTGAATGGCCATATTTCACGAAGCTCTTGAGATTCCCGTGGTATAAGAAAGACAGAAATACCATGAAATATCTTCTGTTCATCTCCTCAGACCCCCATCCCACCTTGTCCCCTCCTGCTGCAGGGTGTCTGGGCTCAGGAGACTAAGGGCTGTACTCACAGCCTCCTTTGCGTTTAGCTTCCCACTCAGGTGGGCCAATGGGATACTCTACAGGAAGTCAGAGGACAGGAAAGGAATGAGGGGTGTACTGGTGGCTCTTCCCTGTGAAGCAAGGAAATTCCACTGCATCTTCCTACCGAGTGTGTCCCTGTCAAGTAGCCCTGACCCACAAGGCTCCTCACTCTATGTTCCAGAAACTGCTCTCTTGTTTCACTATTTTCAGGCCGGTAGGAGGAAATGCCTCCTCCACTGCTGCTAGGTGCTTGAAACACTTTTTCTTATTTCTTACTTATTTTTATACCTTTCATTCCCCTTTATTAAGATGTCTCAAATTTGATTTTCTTTTCAGAGTTTAGGACTTCTCATTTGTCCCAAAGTTGCCGCAACAAAAATCTTGATGACACATTCTGCTTTCCTTTACACCCCTCAATGCAAAAACAAAAACAGAAACAAAACTATTTGTAGGAAAAAAATAGTTTTGTACGAGGCAAGAAACAATATAAATTCAAAAAGATTTTGGAAAGGGTAAGGATTAGCTCTATCACTCATCTTTTTAACAAGTTTATGTGACTAGTCAAAACCAACAGGGTGTCTCCCTTGAAATGTTATCTATACAAATATCCAAGTAGACCACAGGACTATATACTGTCTTGGAATGTCCTCAGAAGGTTCTGTCATTGATCAGGTAACAGAGTCCCCAGGGTCCTTTTCTTTCAAACAGAAGAGGGAAGAGAAAGATGGATGGAAGAAACTATTCAAATTTCGACTTCTTTTTGTAGCTTGTGGTCACCCTCTCCTCCTCTGTGCCCTCACCCTCCAAAGCCTTCCCAGTCTCTGCCACTAAATCCACCTCAGCTTCCTCTGCTATGACCTTGGCCTCCAAAACCACCTTCAACCTTAGGCTTGGCCCAGTCCAAAGTAGCTTTGTTTCCATCAATTTCACCATCTTCCATGGTCTCCTTGTTGGTTTTGGCATCTTCCACACAGTTGAAGTCTCCAAAACCAAACCCTTTGAAGGACCCAGTCTCCTGGTGACAATCCTTGCCTGAACAGAGCCATCGAACGACTCTTTTAATGTCTCTTCTGTGGTATCCTCAGACAGAGGATTTGATTACATCTGGTATTAGAACACTAAAGTGTGTCAAATATCCCAGAATGGGGACTGTCTAAAGTATAACTTGAGCAATCTTGAAGTTTGGACAGCTGCATTTCTTAGACTTAAAGCATTTCAAGTTGAAAGAATAGGCTAATTATAATGAAGACATTCTATTTCCTTAGAACTACGGTCTCATTACAAATTCATGTGCCAGGGTTTATGTTTTAACTTCATTTTAATTAGAAATAAATTTAATTATTTAGAAACGTTGCTAGGAAGATCGTAAAATATGAATGTAAAAGGTTATTTCCCATTGTGTTAACATTGGTAAATACAAAATTGACCCATTTTGGAATATCTGACACTCAGTAAATACTTAGTAAACAAATGAATGATTTGTGTTACAGAAGTACATATTCTAACTTTTAAGTGAATGTATCGACGAAAGCAAAACATCTCTAGAAAATTAAATTTCATCAGAGAATTGAAAACTAACATAATTTTTTAAATAAGCCACCTTCACCTGCAGATAAGCTGTTATCTCTGGTCTGAATTGAAAAGAATACAGACAGCTTAGTTGGGAAAGAGAAGGAAATAGAATAGCTCTAGGTTTTCTGTGTCATCCCTTGGTTTATCACAGATTAACAGGAAGCAAGCTGGATTCAAGATGTCTGCTATGTTACTGACATAGTACCAAGAACTACCAGAACACTATCAAGAACTGAAATTTTAAGTAATGTCTTAGTTGGTAAACAGAAGTGCTTATAGTTGGGAAAAATTATAGGCAAATTGGCCAGTTTTACTGACTCTAATTCCTATGCTTTACTACATAATCAATATATTGTTTTAATTCCAAAAGTTTTCCTTTGTGTTATGTATTTATAAAGATCTCTGGATATCACATTTTGTTTCCTGCTCTTTTATGGCAATAACTTAAAGGGAAATGCAGTCTGGAAGAGTGATTAGGAGCAAGGGCTCTGGCACCAAATGGTCTGGTTCTGAACTCTCTCTGATCTATTTACCACTCTGTGACCTTCAACAAGTGACTCACCTTCTCCATGCCTCAGTTTCCTCATCTGGAGGATGGGGATGGCAATAACAGCACCAAGCCAAGAATTAGAAAAGTTGAGATGGATAAACCACTTAAAACAACACCTTTGCAGAGTGCCTGGGGGGCTCAGTCAGTTAAGTGTCGACTCTTGATTTTGGCTCAAGTTATGATCTCGCGGCTCATGAGATCAGGCTCCATGCTGTCAGCTTGAGGTTCTGTCTCGCTCTCTCTTTCTGCCCCTCCCCTCTTCTCTCTCAAAATAAATAAATTGAAAACAAAACAAAACACCGCAAGAAACAGAGCCATTAAGTTACCTTTCTCAGAAGTGATTGTTCTGCGGGTCTGTCTCCAAGCTCGGCCATTTTCCTTTTGTCTACAACAGGGAGTGAAATGAAAGCATCCATCTTGATTTCAGTAGACAAAAAGGTCAGACTTCTTGACCATTTCCTTGACATGAGCCAGTCTTGAAACAGGACAAACTTTAGGAAAAAGTTTTCTTACAGGAAACTTTGATTTAGTTTCCCCAGGACATCTACAGTGTGGGTGAGAGATGCTGGGAGTCCTCCACTCACATAACGTTTTCTCAATAATACCACTGATGTGGCTTTGGTTTTTCAGAGTACTCTTGCGTACTTCTGGTACTAGTTGTCTTATAACAACGTGCTGTGGTGCTCAGACCTCCCCAGGGGCCAGCCACCATCTTTGATTCTTCAGAAACTGTGCAATATTTTAAAAGGTCAAGGTTATCTGAGGAAGCACAGCACCATAACTCTTAGAGATCACAGCAAAGAGGGAGGAGGAAAAAAGGCCATATTGCTTAGAGATGGTAAATTCTGAGTGGTAAATCACCATACGTATACAATCGTTATTACGCCATTTTCTATCTTTCCAGTTGTATATATTCCAGAATTATATTCTAAGTACCTAAATAAAACCCTCATGAATTATCAATATTACCTCTGTGTTTCTCACATAGGGCCATAAAAGAAAGCGTATGAGAGATGATAGCCTTTAGTCTTTTATTAAAGTTCTGTGACCTTTAAGTTGTCAAACTCAGACTGTACGTAAATTGCCTGCAAGCCAAGATGACAGCATTAAGCTGTAAAAATGGTCAGTTGTATACCCAACCTCACAAATTACTAGGTTGGCCAAGACTAATGATGGAAAAACCATTAATTATGATGCACGGTCATAGCCACTTCTAACTGTATACAATAAAGCCAGCACATAGTGGCTTGATTTGAGAGGCATCAGAGGCATCCTTGCTTGCAAATATTCCTCCACTAGCCAGCTCAGTAACTGGAAATTAGAAGATTTCCTTAGGTTGAAATATCTTTGTTGAAATACTTTAAACAATAAGCATTACCTGAGAAGGTTCATGATTAACTCAGCAGCATCCTTTAGTATAGTAATTTGAGTTTATTGATTCATGCATGAAACATTTATTGAACACTTATCATATGCTTGGCATTGAAAATACAGAGGGAAGTGTTTACACTCACCTCTTTCAATCAGCACCCATTCTAGTCGGCAACGTGGAAGGGCAACCAAACATGAGAGTCTAGAATGAAGAAAGCTGTGGCAAAGATGTTCACGTGCCACTGGGGACCCAGAAGAGGGATCCCTTGACCTGTAAGGAGTTTAGTGTGGCTAACGTGTTAAGGTGTTTTAATTCTCTCTCACAGAAATCAATTCAGTTGAAAGATTTTAACCGAGGAGCAGTATAATCACATTTGCGTTTGACGGCTGTTACCCAAGCAACATAGAAAATAGTGATTGGGGCCAGAGGGCCCGTGAAGTAGAAATAAGGAATCCAAGAAGCTACTTCTATTCTCCAGGTAAGATATGATGAAAGCCTGGACCTGGGCTAGGTTAGTAGGAAATTAACGGGGATTAGATTCCAGAGGTACGTAGGAATTAGGATCAGCGGGAGTTCTGGTTAGAGATTTGGGTGAGAAGGGAGGTTTCTGGCTAGTGTGACAGGATATGTACTTTGGTGCCATCGTAGAGAATTTGACGATCAGGTTTGAGGGATGGGGAAGGGACCAGTTAGGCTGAGTTGAAGCTGCCTGTGGCTATGCAAGAGGAGGTAAACAGTAGGCATCTGGACATAGAAGCATGGACATAGCAGGAGAGATCTGGGCTGAGGGGCAGACCTGGGTGCATCGCCAATGCAAGGAAGTAGCTGGAGCCATGAGTACTGAGCCCTTTTAATGTTATATTACAAAAGAAGTGATAAAATCTGGATAGCAACATATGCTACAAATGCAATCGCAAACACCATTTTCTGAAAATATGAACACATTTTATTATAATAGTTGAATTTATGAGGAATTCTGTTTTCTATTTTTTTTTTAGAAAAAAAAAACTGTGGTAGCTTAAAAACAAATAAAATGTAAGAGTTTGGGAAAAGGCTGAGTATTTTCCTCTATCTAGCCAAAGTGTTTCTCTGATGATTTTGTTAATGGCACTGTGGCTCTTGAAGCTTAACGCTATCGTATAAAATTCCACATTTCTCTACGTTTACTCCTAATTATTCTAAGTGAGTCTGACTTAGTTAATCCTTTAAAATCTGCTATCTATTCACCCACATTCTCAGCAGTCAAGAAGGTTGATTCATCTATCACAACTTCCAATAGAAATAGCCATTTCTACATCAAGGCTATGTGTATAATGGCACGATTCATTGGAAAGACCTTACCTTTCCTCCTGGGAAGAAGTCCTGTCTCTTAGGGCTCCATGTTAAACGGGAACAAGCGCTATTTTACAGAATATTGCAAGTATGGAAGTTACAGATCGTAGCTTTTAGTTATATTTGTGTGTTTCTTGAGTATAATCCTGAAGCAAAAATACCACCAGCGTACCCTAAGAAGATAATTTGCTTAAAATTTTTTTTTTTTAATTTGAGACAGAGAGAGAGAGAGAGAGAGCATGAGCAGAGGAGAGGAGCAGAGGGAGAGAGACAAAGCATCGTAAGCAGACTCTATGCTCAGCATGGAGCGCAACGTGGGGCTTGATCTCCTGACCATGAGATCATGACCTGAGCCGAAATCAGGAGTCGGATGCTTAACCAACTGAGCCACCCAGGAGCCCGAAGATAATTTGCTTTTAATTTTGAAGTTCATTTATTAAGACTTCGTTGGCTGTGTCAGGACCTTGACCGTTATAAAAATATATGTATGCTTTAAAAGGCATAATAAAATCAGAAAATAAAATTTCTAAAAATATTTCTTTACTAAAAATATTCCTTACTTTGACAATTTGGAGTAGATCCACTAAGTTAAAATTTGATATGGATTATTTTTATTGATATTCTCAGTAATAGGCATAGAAATTACTCTTTATTGTTTTCACTTTGAAGACATGGAATTTCATATAATTCCCAGGATAATTCTAAGGGCCTCTTGGAAAGCATCCTTAAAGTTGGATTCAGATAGGCTTTTGTTAGTTGCTACATGTTAATGCTTTCACCCTTGTAAAAATATCATCACATACAACTGGATATTCATAAAAAGCTGGAGGAGATAAATGAAATTATTCTAGTTGAAATATTATAGAGAAAAAAATCATAAGATAAAAAATTAAAAACTGTCTATAATTAGACAATTAGAATTCGGCGTCCCTCATCCTTATTCATAAAACATATGGCTGAATTTTTTGAAACCCTGCAGTTAAAAATTAGACAGCAGAAAAATGAATAGTTGATAATTACTTGTACGTGTTCATTTTCTTCTATGTTATAAATGTGTTGAGTAAGATGGCACCAAGAAATCCTAAAAAAATCACACATTTTTAAAAATGTATTTATCCAACAAATATTTATTGTAGACCTAGTCCGAACATTTTTCTGGCTTGAGGTACAAGACAAGTCCCTGCCCTCCGGGGGCTTACATTCTAATGTGCTGGATGGGCAATAAACACAAAAAACCAGCATAGAGTAGAATGGCAGGTAGAATGGAAGAGTAGGCTAAGGAGAGAGAGAGAGAGAGAGAGAGAGAGAGAGATGTGGCAAAGTGTTAATATAGATAGAATGTTCAGAGAAGCCTCTTTTGGGAGGGGATATTGGAGCTGAACTTGAAGAAAATGAGGCAACCATTCCCAGGAAGAATTTGGGAAAAGCACAGTAGGGAAAGAAAATACCAAGCCCAAGTACCAAGAGAGGGACTAAGCTTGGGTGTCTGAGGACTAGCAAGAAGGCCTACAGTGTAGTGGAGTGAACCAGGTGAAGCAGATGAAGCAGGTGGTAAAAGCTAAAGATGTGGAGGAGGGACAGAGGCCAGATCATGGTCTTATTGGCCATGAAGAGGGATTTACATTTTGGTCTCATTATAAAAGGAAGACTGCAGAAGCCTCGGAGCAAGGGCAAGACTTTATGTGACTTACCGTTTTAGAGGATCACACTAGTGTTGTAAGATGCCGGCTCAAGATTCTCAACGGTGTGTGTGTGTGTGTGTGTGTGTGTGTGTGCAAATTTGGGGGTAGAGAGAATCAAACCAAGACGTATATGTGTTGAGTTTGAAGGGCCTGTTGGACATCCAAGGAAGGGTGTTGAAGAAGCTGACTAGAGAGTCTCCAATCTAAGAGTGAGACACTGGAGATGGAAAAGAGAGGTGACCTGGGAAACCATGGGACTGGATAATGTCACATAGGGAGTGAGTGTAGATGGGGAAGAATGACAACTAGCACGTGAGGGAATCTGACACTGAGGCTCAGGTATGGGGAAGACTAAGACAGCGGGTGGTACACGGTCCAAGAGAAGAAAACGTTTCAAGAAGGAAGTAGGGGTCAACAGTGTCAGATCACCATGGAAACGTGCATACCAAAAGCTGTTTGATCACATTTCTTTTTTCCGTCAGTTCTGAAAATCAAATGCACAAGCGTCAGAAGAGAAGTTTCTTTACATTTTAAAACAAGTATTATTATTAAATCGGGAAGGTCATGAAGTGGAGTAAATTAAAAATGGGGCTACTGAACCGTAGAGATATGGAGACGAAGGGGAATGGGGGAGGGAAGAGATATAGCGAAACTCAACACTACAATAGGACTACGTGACAAATGGTAAGGAAAAGGGCCATTTATTTATTTATTTATTTAATTTTTTTTTTTTTTAACATTTATTCATTTTTGAGACAGGGAGAGACACAGCATGAACGGGGGAAGGTCAGAGAGAGAGGGAGACACAGAATCCGAGGCAGGCTCCAGGCTCTGAGCTGTCAGCACAGAGCCCGACGCGGGGCCTGAACTCACGGACCATGAGATCATGACCGGAGCCGAAGTCGGACGCCCAACCGACTGAGCCACCCAGGCGCCCCGAAAAGGGCCATTTAAAGTGGAAGCCAGTCGTCAATTTTTAACAGCAAAAATTGTTTATTAACAACGAGCTTTGCATCTAGCATTCTAGTCAAGATGGAAAACACGTTATATTGCGGTGAGCTAATATTGGTCATTGACTTTATCCTCTCTTTTATTCTCCAGATGTTGACCGATCCAGACTTCGAACTTCAAGGGTTGTCTCTTTCAGTGTATGTGTGGACGGGAAGGGTGGTATGTCTTGTAATCTAGGAAGTTTTCAGGAAGGCTTAATTTGGTCCCCATGAATTGGGTAGGTACTTTGGAAGAAGCTCGACTGATTAAGTTTTTAGTATTTGTTTCGGCCCGTGGATTTGCAAGATCCTGAGCATTCTGTAACCCAGTTTTCCCCTTGGTACCTCAAATAAATACATTCTCTTCGGTGAGAAGTTAAAATGCCTGTTTTCTTTTCTGGTTCTCTCCAACACTGGTCAAAGTACCTTTCATCGCTTTGTAAAATCTCCAGCAAGATATCAGAAAAGCAAACAAGGAATGAGTTTAAATTGTTGATTCTTTCAAGTGGAATAGGGTACAGACATTAAAAATTATACGATGAAAAATATAAAGCAACAGAGAAAAACATCTATCATGTACTCTTAAGAGAAAAAAGCAGAATAGAAAATTCAGTCTGTATTTACCCCTATATGTGACTGTTCTTTTTGTTTCAATGGCAGGTTCTTTAAAGTAAAAATTTCTTTGTATTTGTGGTATTCTTTGTACTGCATGGTTAATAAATGGGATAAAATTATGAAAATGCAAATTCAAACTGGGGGTGATACAAATAACAATAGTATATGCAGAATATGCTATAATATATGGTCTAATGAAAGAATTATAATTATATATTAATTATAATGATATATAATATAATAAAGCAATTGCAAAAAAAGCCAATGCCATTCTCCTCTTCTCTCTCCTATCCCACTTTATCTACATGAGATACTTTACGAATGAGCATTGTAGGGCTATATCCTGAAATTTTACTTTTCTTGAGAAAAATGCTTGCATGGCACACCAAACGTAAGTATCCATGTTATAAGACTGTAATTGGAGAATGAAAATGCCGAGATTAAATACTGAGATTTGTATCAACCATTGTCACTCAGGAGACAGAAACGACAGCAATAATTTGGTGGGGGGAACATCGATATTAAGATTTATTAACCGGAAACAGGTAGTTAACTACTAGAGGAGGTTAAAAAAAAAACAAACCCTAAGGAATGCAACAATGGAAACAATAGAAAAATTGGATGAAGCGGGCCTAAGGAAAAAAATTGAGAATGAATGAACAGCTTGGAAGAGGGTCTTCCCTGAGGCTGAATTCAGACCTCAGCAGAGAGGGAGTGCCTGCCGCAAATCTGTGCAGCCTTCCCAGGGTGACGGAATGTGCTGGAGGACAGAGGTGGTAGCGACCCATGAGAAGTGAACAGCTGATGGCGGAGAAACTCCGTGGAGGGTGCTGGTCGCCCAGGATGGCTGTCAGTGTCACTGAAGTGGGGCTGGCCGCCACCCCACAGGAGAAAGCCCGCTGAAATCAGGAAAAGACACCCTTCCTCTCGCTTTGTCCGTGTAGAGGTCTTTCTGTTGACAAAGCCTACCGTTGTATCAGCTGGCACAGGAGAACTGTTCACAAGCTGCAACTAAAATATCACAATGTAGGTCATAGGAGGGTCGATTTGGTATCTAGAAGGAATGGATTGACAAGTGGATTGTCAATGTCAGTGGATTGACTGTCTACCCCTTTGGTTCCTCAGATTCCATGTGTTCCCTTCGTCAAACACTTAAACTTCCACGTGGCAGTTAAACAGCTCATGTTTTCACTTAACAAGGTGCAGCTATCCTTCCCACAAGGGAAGTTCTTACCCTTTCTCCCAAATGAGGAGAAACGCCCTTCCCACAAGTAATTGTTTCGGTCATCCACCATTCTAATGACTCCTTGGATTCAGCCATCTTCCAATGAAAGTTCTGCTACCTAAAGATTGATTTGTAAAGTTAACGTCCAATGAGGATGAGTCTATGCCTCCTTCCCGATGGAACAGATCCATTGTAATCAACCTGCAACTGGGAGGCAGTTCCCCCTAGAGAATTGTTCCATATCTGGGACCAGAGCATTTTTCTCTACTCTTGGGGAGATTAGACGGCAGTGGTAGCCGCGTCTGCCATGGTAAGAAGTGTGTGCTATTGAGCCCGGGAATAATCTCCATCCTTATCACCATGGACACCATGAGAAGATGCTGACTGAAATCCACACAGCACACCATTGCCCACCTGATTATGGAGGACCTCTTCTGTGGTGTGTACCCTCTAGTGAGTATTCGCATGAAATGTTATGGCACACACCCTTCCCAAATAGGTCCTCACGATGCCTGGATATTTCTGTCCTTGTGTAACCCTCTCTCCTTGAGCGTGGGCTGGACCTAGTGGCTTACTTCCCAGAAATGAAATATGGCAAACGTGATGATATGCCACTTCCAAGATGAGATTACAAAGATTCTGACTTCTCTCTTGCTGGCATTCTCTCTCTCGTTCTTGCCCTGATGGAGAGCGCTACCTGGTAAGCCACGAAGGGTGGCCTCTGGCCAAGAGCCAGTGAGGAACTGAGGCCTTCAGGTTCAGAAACAGAATCTTTCCAGCAACCATGTGAGTGACCTCTAAGTGGATGCCTTCCTGGTTGAGGCTTCATTTGAGACCGCAGTCCTGGCTGACACCTTCACTGCGGCCTTATGAGACCATGAAGCGGGGGACCCAGCTAAGCCATTCCCGGATTATTGTTTTAAGCTAACAGTAACGAACTTTTGTGGTGGGTCATTAATTACGTCGTGGTAGGTAACTAATACAGATGCAAACTTCACAGTCTACCCTGATTTTGAGAGATACATCTACATACCTCTTTCCCGATAGTCCTTGCTCACTAGTCTTTCAATCCTGTCCTTTACACATCCTTTACCATTCAACCAACCCATTTTCTACCCCTTGTGGAATAATGGTAGATTATCAATTCTGGTTAGGAGGAGGTGGACCTATCTTCTTTCAAATACCATGAAAGATGGCTGAGAAATCAGAGTTAGAATTGAATTATACTATAATGTTTTTGAGGGCATACCATTTGACTGTGCTACATGTTGTGTGATAGAAACACAGTCATTTCATCTTTAAGAAGCTTTACACCCACGAGGATCAGAAATCTCATTCTCCGTCACTGTAAAGACGGACATGATTTTTATATTTTGTCAAGTAATTTGCTTTCTGGGATGTAAGGATTAATGTTGCTGAAGGCTGATCTCCAATAGAATACTTTCCTCCCATATTTTGGGATATTGTCTATAGGCCAAGATCCCCCCACTATTTATAGTCTACTTAGGGCTCTCTTCTAATCTCCAGGATCAAATTTCCAATTTTCTCATAAAAACTTCATCAAGAACCCCCATCACACAATTAACACGTCCAAAATAATTCCTTACCTCTACCTTCTGCAGAGCACTCCCTTCATCTTCCAGCTTTGTCTGGTCAAATGTTCTTTTTTCTTTTCTCCATAATTGGTAAGTGGCCCCATCATCCTCCTAGCCTTTTTTTTTTAATGTTTATTTATTTATTTTGAGAGAGAAGAGGCAGAGAGAGAATCATGCTCCATGCTCCATGGTGTCATGGAGGAGCCTTGATCCCACGACTGCAAGATCATAGCCAGAGTCCAACACTTAACCGACCGAGCCACCCTGGCGCCCCTCTCTTTCTGAACAGAAATTCAAAACTGCTCTTTTCAAGAACAGAACAGGTACTTCCATGTCTTCATTTTTAAACACTTAATTAACTATTTAATTATTTTTTCCTCATGCAGTCTCTTTGACCAGAACTCTCCTCATCCTCATTTTACTCTCAGGGTAACCTTCAAACACTAGCTACCGTGTCACATCCTCAATGACGACTTCCGTAATTTCCCCCTTATGTAAAGGACAATCCCTTCTTCTGGACTTCCACTAGACTTTGCCTGAACACCACTTTGCTTTTATTACAGTACTTTATTTTATACTGCCTCTTCTAAAGCGTGTTCTGAGGAAGGCTTATCCCTTGGCGACATCCCCGTAAAGGTAATGGAGGTCTAGAGAATTTTCTGTACTGTTGTTTGTCTTAGACTTTCCCGATTTACATTAGCTGGTTGATGCTGAAGCACCTGCAACAAAGAAATGGACGCAGCCTCCATTTATCTTGTTTTACTCTCTTTTTTCCTTATTATTTACTATTCTCTTGCAGGACACTTTTGCCCAATCTACTATGCCCTTTCTCACTTTTGTATTTCTTGGCATTATGCGTCATGGTTACTTGTGGGTTGTTGGAAATGCCGTACGAATGTCCACACTCTGAGGCAGGCACATCTCAGACGCGTTGGTGATGTTTTCTTCTAGGCAACTCTAGAACTGTAACACCATCAGGAAGCAAAGGAAATAAACAATTAAGCTACCAGAGGGAGCTGACTGAGAAATTGGAACTGCTCGAGGCCACAATTAGTGGGAAAAGTGAGGAAGACGAACGGGTCACACCATGAGATTTTAAACGGAGCGGTTATAAACTCTTGGAAATATTATCTCTGGCTTGATGAAAGCGGATGTAAAAATGGTGGGATACACTATTCAAATGAAACATTAGAGCATCTGTTGTGTTGAATGAAGTTCTGATGAGTCAGCCCAGTCAGAGAAGCGTCAAGCCTCCTGGAGACGGTCCATTCACACACCGACTTGCAATGGCGCAGTTTGCCACGACGTGGTTGATAGTGGCAGAGACCAGATGGGTTCTGGATCGTAAGAAGTTAAATCTACTTTTACCTGAGTCACTATGCTACTGATCTGGCTTCCCATATGGAAATGAGGAATCATTCCCCTCCCCCGAGATTTGATTAATAAATTTAGTGACCAATGGGGCGCCTGGGTGGCTCAGTCGGTTAAGGGTCCGACTTCTACTCAGGTCATGATCTCATGGTTCGGGCGTTCCAGCCCCCGCATTGGGCTCTGTGCTGACAGCTCAGAGCCTGGAGCCTGCTGTGTCTCCCTCTTTCTCTGCTCTTCCCCTACTCATGCTCTGTCTCTCTCTCTCTCTCTCTCTCTCTCTCTCTCTCCGAAAAAGAAAAAAACATTAAAGAAAAAAAAACTAAAATAAGTAAGCAAATAAATAAATAATAAATTTAGTGACCATTTTGCTCGGGTCACTTTTTCCTTTAGTGCATCCTTCGGAAGCACAACACAGAGAAATCAAAAGTGCTGTCATCTGTTCCGTGCCATCAAAAACATTTCATTTTGAAACAGTCATAACCACGCGGCTCTAAGCAGCTTTATTACCAAAAAAAAAAGGAACACAGATAAATGTTGCAACTTATTTTATGATGTGAAATGTCTTCTGAGGAACATCTGTGTAAACAAAGCAGCATTATGCGTACACTTTTGCCCTCAGACTTGAGGCTGACGGTACCTTCGTTGTCCATTATTCAATCCTAATGATGCTCTTGGCACACAGGGTTCCAATATGAAGACATATTTTGTGGCGTTTTGACCCATTTGGTGTTCATCATCTTATCTTTCGAAGCTGTAAAAACAAAGTGATACCAGAGTGGTTTCTTGGATCTGTGTCAGCCTCAAGCTTCAATTTTGTAAGTGAAAAAATGATCTATTAACATCAGGAGAAAGTAAAAACATTGGGAAAAAAATGTAAAGGGGCGCCTGGGTGGCTCAGTCGGTTAAGCATCCGACTTCAGCTCGGGTCGTGATCTCACGGTTCATGGTTTTGGGCCACGCGTCAGGCTCTGTGCTGACAGCTCAGAGCCTGGAGCCTGCTTCCGATTCTGTGTCTCCCTCTCTCTGCCCCTCCCCCTCTCACTCTCTTTCTCTCTCTGTCTCTCTGTCTCTGTCTCTCTGTCTCTCTCTCCCTCAAAAATAAATAAAACCTTTAAAAAAAAAAACTTTAGCAAAAAGTAACATTTGACTATGGGACTTATGCCTCCAAAGTATCAAAAGCAGAAATTCGTTTGCAGAGATTGAAATGAGGTCATTTCCTTACACGTGAGTTCTTCCATCCGAGGCGATTGATCAGAAGTGCTACGAGGTTTAAATATCGAAGTGAAAGAGGAGATCAGCCATCAATGAACTGACTGCTAAATTTCTTAAGGAAAATGTTTAACCTGAGATTGGCTGGTTACTAACTACACTTCCTCTTTCCTCTGGCTCTCACAAACGAAATGGATTGAGCCCTAATTAAAATTGTAAAAACTACATAGATGTATTTCATATTTGAATCTGAATGTCGACTTGGCCCTGAAATGGAATATAATAAAGCAATTAGAAGGATTTCACTTTGACAGTTCTTGATCGATCGTTCGATTTAAATCATTTCTCTTGGAATTTATTCCTTCATTTATAATTTTAGTGTTGTAAATTCAAAATCAAAGAAAACATGACAACGTAAATGACATGGCCTGTGTTATACATATAAATATAAGTTCACGATGTTTTGTAACAACTCATTAACCACTTACATTTAGTTTTCTGGAAAGGGTTTTCCTTTTTTTCTTTTTAATAGACTTATTTTTTTTAGACCTGAAAAATTGAGCACAGGGACGCCTGGGTGGCTCAGTCGGTTAAGCCTCCGACTTCGGCTCAGGTCACGATCTCGCAGTATGTGAGTTCAAGCCCTGCGTGGGGCTCTGTGCTGACAGCTCAGAGCCTGGAGCCTGCTTCTGATTCTGTGTCTCCCTCTCTCTCTGCCCCTCCCCTGTTCGCGCTCTATCTCTCATTGCCTTTCAAAAATGAATAAATGTTAAAAAAAATTAAAAAAAAATTGAGCACAAAGTACAGAGAATTTTCATGTATTCTCTGTTTAATCTAACATCTTTTAAAAAAATGTTTATTTATTTTCAGAGAGAGAGAGCACGAGGGGGGGAGGACAGAGAGAGAGAGAGAGAAAGAGAATCCCAAGCAGGCTCCACACTGTCATCACAGAGCCCAACACAGGGCTTGATCTCATGAACCATGAGATCATGAGCTGAAATCAAGAGTCAGACACTTCACCGACTGAGCCACCCAGGTGCCCCCCACCCCATTATTCATATCTTGAATTAAGGTGGTACATTTGTTGCAAATGATTAACCAATACTGATAAACTATCAGCAGCTAAAGCCCATAGTTTACATTAGGGATCACTTTTTGTGTTCGACAGTTCTTTGGGTCTTGACAAATACGTAAGGTCATGTATACACAGGTATGGGATCATACAGAAGAATTTCACTGCCTTAAAAATTTCCTGCACCCCACCTATTCATGTCTCTCGGCCCCTCTCCCTCCAAGCCTTGGGGGATCTCTGATCTTTTTACTGTTTCTATTGTTTTGTCTTTTCCAGAACATCATATAGTTAGAATCATACAGTATAGAGCATTTCTACCTCGGTTCTTTTACTAAAAAATGTCATAGAACTTTTCTCCGTGTCTTTTTGCGGCTTGATGCCTCATTTCTTTTTAACACTGAGTACTATTCCATTGTCTGGATGGACCACAGTTTACGCATCCATTCAGCTCCTGAAAGACATCTTGGTTGCTGCCAACTTTTGGTAATTACAAGTAAAGCTGTTATAAACGTGCACGTGCAGGTTCTTGTGTGAACATACATTTTCAACTCATTTGGCTAAATACCCAGAAGTGCGGTTGCTGGATTGAATACTAAGACTACATTTGGATTTGTATCTGCCCAACTGTTTTCCCAAGTGTCTGCATCATTTTGCGTCATCAGCAAAGAAGGAGAGTGCCTGTGGCTTTACCTTCTCCCCAACTTTTGGTGCTGTGAGTGTTTTGCATTTTAGCCATTCGGATGGGTTGTAGCTCTCTGATGTTCTCTAATGATTTACAGTGTTGAGCATCTTTCCATATACTTATTTGCCATCCCCGTGTCTTCTGTGGGATTTCTATTTAGTTCTTTTGCCCATTTTTAAAAGTGGTTTGTTTTCTTATTCTTGAATTTTAAGGGTCCTTTGTATATTTTAGACACAAGTCCTTTATCAAGTATGTGCTTTGCAAATATGCTCTTCCTGTCTGTGGAGTGTGATTTCATTCTCTTAACACTGTCCTTTGCAGAGCAGACGTTTTCCATTTTAATCAAATCCAGCTTATCAATCTTTTCTTTCTCGGATTAAACTTTTTGGTGATGTATCTAAAACCTCATCACCACACCTAAGGTCACCTAGATTTTCTCCTATAAAGAATGTCTAGGCATGTTATGGTTTTTTACATTTTACATGCGGGTCTATGATCCATTTGAGTTAGTTTTGTGAAGGGTGTGACATCTGTGTTTGTGTCTAGATTCATTTCTTTTCTTTTTTTCTTTTTTCTGCACATGGATGTCTAGTTGTTCAAGCACCATTTGTTGAAAAGATTATCCTTTCTCGATTAAATTGTCTTTGTTCCTTTGTCAGAGATCATCTGACTATATTTTTGTGGGTCTATTTCTGGGCTCTTTATTCTATTCTATTGACCTACTTGTTTGTTCTGCCAATATCACAATGTCTTGATTACTATAGCTTTACGGTAAATCTTAAAGTCAGGAAGTGTCAGTGCTCTGACTTTGTTCTTCTACATTGTGTTGGCTATTTTGGGTCTTTGCCTTCCAAATAAACTTTAGAATCGCTTTGTTGATATCCGCAAAATCACTTGCTGGAATTTTACTTTAACAATTGCATTGGATAGATAGATTAAGTTGGGAATAACTGACATCTTGACAACATTAAGTCTTCCTATCCAGACCATGAACTATCTCTCCATTTATTTAGTCCTTCTTTGATTTACTATATCAAAATTTTATAGTTTTCCTCATATAGATCTTATACATACTTTATTAGATTTTTGCCTAATTTTTTCTTTCATTTTTGATGCTAATATAAATGATGCTATGCTTTTAATTTCAAACTCTAGTGTTTCATTGCTAGCATATAGGAAAGAAATTAAATTTTTATACTAACCTTGTATCCTGCAACCTTGCCATAATCACTTTATTGTTGATTATTTGTGATTTTATACATAGGCAATCATGTCATCTGTGAAACGAGACCGTTTTAATTCTTCCTTACCAATCTACATACTTTTTATTTCCCTTTCTTGTCTTGTTGCATTACCTGGTATTTCTAGTATGACTTTGAAACAAGAGTGGTGAGAGAACAACTTTGCTTTGTTTCCAGTCTTAAAGAGAAAACATGTAGCTTATCATTAAGTATGATATTAATTGGAAGTATTCTGTTAATGTTTCTTCCTAAGCTGATGAAGTTATTCCTGCTGTGAGTCTTATCAGGAATGGGTGTTGGACTCTGGATTGCTGCATCTATTGATATAATCAGGTGATTTTTCTTCTTCGGTCTGTCGATGTGAGATATTACATTAATTGATTTTCAAATGTTGAATCAAGCTTCATACCTGGGATAAATCCCACTTGGTCATGAGGTATAATTATTTTTATACACTTTTGGATTCAATATGCTAATATTTTGCTGAGGACTTTGTATCTATGTTTATGAGAGATATTGGTATGTTTTCCTTTCGTGTAATGTGTTTATCTGATTCCGGTATTAGGATAATGCTTTCTCACAGAGTGAATTATGAAGGGTTTTCTTTATTTCTATTTTCTGAAAGAGATTGTAGAGAATGGACATAATTTCTATTTTTCTGCTTTGAAATTCATTGATTTTTGCTGTTATTTTTATTATTAATTTTTCCTATTACTTTTGATTTAATATGCTCTTTTTTCCCTACTTGCCTGAAGCGAAAATTTAGATTATTGATTTTAGATCTTTTTCTATTCTAATATATGCATTCAATGCTATACCTTTCCATTTAAGCACTGCTTTTACTGCATACTTCACATTTTGGTAAGCTGTGTTTTCATTTTCATTTAGTTCAAATTATTTAAAAATCTCTTTTGAGATTTCTTCTTTGCCCCATAGGTTATTTAAAAGTTTGCTGTTCAATCTCCAAATATTTTTGGGTTTTCCAGCAATGTGTTACTGACTTATAGCACAATTCTGTTGAGGTCTAAGAGGAAAGATGATATTGTTTCTACCTTTTAAATTTGTAAGGGTCCAGAACATGATCCATCTTAGTGAATATACTATGCAAGCTTGAAAAGAATATGTATTCTCCTGAAGTTGGATGAAGTATTCTATAAATGTCAATTAGATCTAGTTGATTGTGTGTGCCATTCAGTTTTAACATAGTGTAGCAAAATTCTTAAGAAAGAAATAAAGTACAAATAAGAATATTAGGAATAAAAGGAATGAGATTAGGAATGGAAAGAATGAAAGGAATATAAGGAATAAAGTAGAGTCAGAGATAGCGTTAAATGAATTTTTAAGACAAACTATGGTATTTGCATGTAAGAAAATACTATAAAGGATTAAAAAGTGTAGCTAAATAATAATGCATCAAATAGGCAAATCTGGATAAAAGCAGAGTACAGAAAAATATCTAGATGATAGTTTTTATGTAAGTGTTAGAAATACTCAAAACAATATAACATGTATTTTGGACACAAAAAATGTACAAAAACAGTATAAAACATGAAAACGACGTGCACCAACAACAGAATTATGGCTATTATTTTAGATGGAGACCAGCATTTATATTGATTTCAAGGCACAGAGATACTTTTTCTTTCCTCACTGTGCTGGCTAGGACCTGCCGTATAAGGTTGAATAAAAATGTGGAAAGAAGACATCCTTGTCTTATTGTTGTTTTTAGGGACAAAACATCTAGTCCTTTATCATGACAAGTACTGTGAATTTGATGTTTCTATCTTTTCATTTCTGCCTTGAAAACTCTTTTTTTTCTGGGCTGAGGAAAAGCAATTTTGGAAGTTTTAGTAACACTAAACTAAGACATGTGATTATAGTAGGTATTAATGTTCTTAGTACTCAAGATTCAAGTATTTTATTGCATACTTTTAAAATAAGAAGAGTTTTTAATTTAACATTTTCTTATTAATAAACAAAATTGGTTCAAGCAGTACAAATTACTATTGGAACTCTCTTTTTTTGGCAATTTTGTGGGTAGGCTTCAGGGTATATAAAGTATATTTCTATGTAAAAGTATATTTTATAAATCTATTTATTCACTGTGTGTGTGTGTGTGTGTGTGTGTGTGTGTGTTTATAGCAATGTCACAAATGCTGGAAGAAATACCTTCCCTATATATTCTTAATTTCTTCTCAATAGTTAGTATTTTATGACCAAAAAATACTATTATGGTGATTTTTATAAATATGATGTTTTTTAATAACACAAAAGTAATACACCCTCATTATAAAAAATGTTTTGGAAATACAGAAAAGTACAAAGAAAATAAAAATTACCACTTTGAGGAGGGCACTTGTTGGGATGAGCACTGGGTGTTGTATGTAAGCCGATTTGACAATAAATTATATTCATAAAAAATTACTGCTGAATTTATATCTTACCAAAATATTTTAAAAATATTTTGATGTACATGTTGCATAATTGCACATACTTATACATAATTATGTACATGAAAAGACACATACACACATACTTTTTAATTTAGTATTGTGCTGTATAGAAAACTTTAGATATTAACTCCTGCTTCTAGTTACGACAAAGCAGCTTGCATCACACAAACCCTCCTGTTATGAGCTACCATAAAAATTGAGAAAGAAAACTAACAGCTGTTTGAAGAAATTGGGGAGCAACCAGGAAAGCCAGGATTTGAGAAACCAGATTGAAGTAGAGAGAGGGAGGAGGGTAGGAAACACAGAAAAGAGCATGAAGGCCTAACACACATGTAATTGGAGTCCTGGTAGGAGCAAAGAGAGAGAATGAGACAGAATGGTAACTGGAAGAGTGAATGCTGATGGGTTTCCAAAATTGAAAATAAAAAATAACTAAAAAAAAAGATCAAGTCACAGATGCAGATGCTTTAAAAATCCAAACCTGAATAAATGGAAAGAAAACCACCCCTACCCATCTTAGTTTGCCTGCCAAAAGACAAAATCAAAGACAGCTTAAGAACAGTTATAGAAAAAAGGCAAAGTACCTTAAAGAGCTACAGTAAGACAGGAAACCAGTTTTCCAATAGAAGCAATGGAGTCAAAAAGAAAGTGTCATCAAAACTACTGAAATGAAAAACCTGAAAATCTAGAATTTCATATCCAATTTTTATTTCAGCTGTTTAAATAAAAACATGTAAAACTAATGAGTTAATGAAATGTGGGAAACTGAATAATAAAATAATTCATTTTAATCCGAAAGAACATAAGAAAGGGGAAAAAAAGATGAAAACAAGATAAGAGAAACAGAGAACAAAGAATAACATAGTAGGTAAACCCGAATATTGCCTGTGACTACATTAAAGACATTATGAACTAAAGCTTCCATTCAAAGACAAATATTGTCAGACTGGATCAAAAAACCTTTGTCATGTTTGTGTAGGACACATTACAAAATTTGCTTAATGTCTATTTATTTTTGAGAGAGAGAGAGAGACAGAGCACAGCAGGAAATGGGCAGAGAGAGAGGGAGACACAGACTCTGAAGCAGGCTCCAGGCTCTGAGCTGTCAGCACAGAGCCCGACGCAAGGCTCGAACCCACAAACCATGAGATCCTGACCCGAACAGAAGTCGTCCGCTTAATCGACTGAGCCACCCAGGCATCCCCTATATGGGACACATTTTACACATTAGGACATAGAGAGTTTAAAATTTAAAAAAAATCAAGAAAATACATTCTTTGATAATACCAAGAAATAGCTGCAATAATACCAAACAAAGGAGACTACCTACAAGCAGTAACCCGGTTAAAGAAGGATATTTTGTAATGATAGAAGAGTCCATGCCACTGGAAAAGATAACAATCTGAAATTGATGTGCACTTAACGGAATGGAATCAAATTACGTACTAAAAAATTAACAAAATTAGAGAAACCTATATTCATTGACTGGTTATTTTTTTTAACAATATCTGTCCGTAACTGATAACGCAATCAGATAAAGATACCAATAGAGAGAGAAGATTTAAGGAACATAATAATAAACTTGACTAGTTGACATACCTAGAGTTTGGCACCCAAGAAAAGCAGAGCACACATCATTTTCAAGTATACAGGAAAGACTTAGGACGAACAACGATATACTGGGCCATGTTTCAACAAATACCAATGAATTGAAATCACATTGAGGATGTACACTGTCCACAGTGTAATTAAGCTAGAAATCAATAACTAAAAGAACTGGAAAATCTCCAAATATTTGAAAACTAAGCAACTACACACACACACACACACACACGCATACACATACATACATATATACACAGGTATACATACGTGTATATATGTGTATTCTATATGTTTTATATATATATCATGTATAACCTTTTTTGTTTCACTTAACATTAGATGGTGTTTTCTCACATATTTTTAGCTCATGGACATAGCCTGAATTTCCTGTCATCTTCTTCACAAAGTGTGAAACTGCAGGGAGCTTAATTACACAGAGCCTAGTAAAAAGAGAAGGAGTGGGTAAATAAAGCGTTTGTATTCCTGCACCCAGAGATTCTTCCACCGGCCACTCCCAGCCTCCTCCTCAGTATCTTAGCCTCTCCTCTAAAAATGCCTCATAAGAGACCAAAAAATGCACTTTATTTGGACTTTTGCCTGCTTTTGTGGGAAGGAAACCTGTTTGAGGGAAGCAGGGAGAATCCCGTGGTTTAATTTGCGGCTCTCCCAGAGAGAAGGTGGGGGAAGAGAACAGGAACTGGAGAGAACCAATACCGAGTTGATTTCATCCTGTCCTCAGAGGTGGGGTGCCTAGGGTGAGTTCTCCTTTCTGTAGGGGCTCTGAGAGAGAGGGAGATCGCAGTCCAGATCTGCCTTTATTCGGCCTCGCTCGGCCACAGCGCTGTGAACGCAAGGGTGAGTTCTCTTCCCGGGAGAATCAGGAATGTGTGTTGGAGAATCAGGACAGTGTGTCGAACAACCGGCAACATTTTATGAAATACGCGTTAAGAGTGGTGGTACACTGATACATGTATATGCATAACATATAGAGAGAGACTAAATAAAGTATCTCAAATCGTTGACCTTTATTTGCTATGAACGATCTTGTACCTGTGAAGGCCAGAGTATTAGAAAACGGGCGATTTGTATTTTAAAATTGCATTCACTTCTCCCTTCTGTGTCGCGATGCAGTACAAATGTAACTTAAAATTTAAAATTGCATTAGCTCCTTTGGGGTATGGGGTTTTAAAAAGTAGAATGGGAGCCAGAACCGCATTGCTCTTTTAAAATAGACCACTCACCGCCCTCCCCCCCCCCCCCCCCCCGCTTTGTTTCTCTTTAATTCTCAGCAGGAGAGCTTTTCATTTATTAATGTAATTAATACGGAAGGGAAAAAAAAGGATTGCTGAGAAACGCGGCTCTTTACCCCACCGCCGGGGCGGGGGACGGTGGGGAGGCGGCCGGGTCAGCGGGGGCGCAGTCGCAGCTGCGCGGTCCCGGAGCTTGCAGGAGCGCGGGGGCTGCACCCGCGTAGACGCGCGCTGGCGCCGGGGGCCGAAGCGGGGAGGCGGACGCCGGGCGGGCTGGCGCCGCAGCAGTCGGCGGTCTCCCCACCTCCCCGCTCCGGGCAAAGGCGGCCCCTTCCCCGCTAGCTAGGTGACCTAGAGATCGCTACTGAGCTCACTCTTGGAGAGGACGCACGGAAGGTGGGAGACCCGCGTCGGCCAGGGGCGTCTTAAAGCGGAAGAGACAGGTTGGTGTTTTTCCTACGAAGGGTCAGGACTCGTTTCTCTGTCGCACTTTGTTCGAGGTGTTCAACTGGTTACGATAGGATTTCAACAGGTGGCGGAGAGAGGTCACGTGGGGGAGGTTGGGGCCGCCGCGGCGCCTCTCTCCTCCCCTCGGCACCGTGCCTCTCGCTGTCGCCGCACGTCTGTCATCGTAACCCGACCTCTCGATTCCGTTTTGCAGCCCCAGAGTCCGCGGCGACCGCGGGGGAAGAGGACCGCGGGGAACGCGCCTCCGCGGGGGGGGTGGTGGAGCCACAGGAGTCGGAGCGCGGTCCGCGCGGACGCGGCCCCGGGGGAGCCGCAGAGCCCGGCGGGGCGGCCGTGGAGGAGACGGGGTCGCCGGCTCCCCTGCCCTCGCCGACATGCACAACGACACCTTCTCGGAGCCGGGGCCCGCCAACGCGTCGTGCCCGGGGCCCGCGCTGGGCTGCCCCAACGCGTCGAGCCTGCCGCCGCCGCTGCCGCCGCCGCTGGCCGTGGCCGTGCCCGTCGTCTACGCGGTGATCTGCGCGGTGGGGCTGGCTGGCAACTCCGCAGTGCTGTACGTGCTGCTGCGGGCGCCCCGCACGAAGACCGTCACCAACCTGTTCATCCTCAACCTGGCCATCGCCGACGAGCTCTTCACGCTCGTGCTGCCCGTCAACATCGCCGACTTCCTGCTGCAGCGGTGGCCCTTCGGGGAGCTCATGTGTAAGCTCATCGTGGCCATCGACCAGTACAACACGTTCTCCAGCCTCTACTTCCTCACGGTCATGAGCGCCGACCGCTACCTGGTGGTGCTGGCCACGGCCGAGTCGCGCCGGGTGGCCGGCCGCACGTACCGCGCGGCGCGCGCCGTGAGCCTGGCCGTGTGGGGGCTCGTGACGCTGGTCGTGCTGCCCTTCGCCGTCTTCGCCCGGCTCGACGACGAGCAGGGCCGGCGCCAGTGCGTGCTGGTCTTCCCGCAGCCCGAGGCCTTCTGGTGGCGGGCGAGCCGCCTCTACACGCTGGTGCTCGGCTTCGCCATCCCCGTGTCCGCCATCTGCGTCCTCTACGGCGTCCTGCTGTGCAGGCTGCGCGCCATGCGGCTGGACAGCCACGCCAAGGCCCTGGACCGCGCGAAGAAGCGGGTGACGCTCTTGGTGGTGGTGATCCTGGCCGTGTGCCTCCTCTGCTGGACGCCCTACCACCTGAGCACCGTGGTGGCGCTCACCACCGACCTCCCGCAGACGCCGCTCGTCATCGCGGCCTCCTACTTCATCACCAGCCTGAGCTACGCCAACAGCTGCCTCAACCCCTTCCTCTACGCCTTCCTGGACGACAGCTTCCGCAGGAGCCTCCGCCAGCTGCTGGCCTGCCGCGCTGCCGCCTGACCCCCGCCCCGCCCCGCCCCGCCCCGCTCCGCTCCGCGCGCGCCCTGCGCCCGGGTCCCGGCCGCGCCAGCCCCGGCGGGTGCGGAGGGAGCAGGCGCCCGCGGCGCTCGGAAACTTGCCGGAGACGCAGATTCCCTGAGGCTCCGGCTCAGACCTCGGGAATCCGACGCGCTAGGGCTGCGTCCGAATTTGAATTGGTGAAGCCCTCCCGAGGATGCGGGAGCACACTGAGTAGAAGGACTGTTGCGGCCGAGGACGCACGCTCACTTCTCTCTAATGCCAAAGGACACCGAGTCGACCCCCCGAGTTTGACAGGGGAGGGGAGGAATGGGGAGGGGAAGGGGGCCGGTATTGCTGGGAATCCCCTGCGCCGCCCCCCTCTCTCCTGCCGCCCAAGGCGTTCGCAACCCAGGCTCTAGGTGGAGCCCTCGACTCTATCCCGGGATTCGGGGGTGGCGGGGACGGGGGCTGGAGGATGCCGCGGGCGCCCCCAGGCGTCGGCCCCGCGCTCGCCCTGCACCTTGCTTCTTCGATTTCCGGCACTGACTGCTCAAGCCCGCGACCAGCCTGGCCAGGACCTCTATCGAGTCCTTCTTCCCTCGCCCTAATCGCTGCGGAAGCGGGTCCGGTCCCGTGCATTCCATCGCCCACTCCTCCGGGGTGCTAGGGGGCCCGTGGAGCGCGCGGGAGTGCGCGCGTCTGGCGGAGGCGTGGGATTTGGGTGAAGGAGGCTGGAGCTTGGCTGTGACTACCCACCACGGTGGTAAGAACAGTGAAGGTTCCCCTTTCCTGTTTTAGCTCCTTTTCTCTCTGCCTTTCGCTTTTCCTGCCTCCGCTTTCACTTGAAAATGCTCCACGACTCTCAGACTCCGGGGGAGCCCGGCTCGCCCGGCTCGCAAAGGCCGGGAGCCGCGAGTGTCCCAGGCGCGCGGCGGTGGCGCCCCCTTGCGGAGCCAGCTGCTCCGCGCAAAGCGTCCTAAAATCCGGCTCCGCCTCGGAGCGCACCTGCTGAACTGCTCCTTACACTTCTGGGGTCCCCGTCCTCCCTGCTTTCCACAAATGGCTTCAGTCCTCCTACGCCCCTTTGCCCCAGGTGACCTCTCCTACAGCTTGGACCGGTTCGTCTCAATTCTTTGTGCGAGTATTGTTTTTCAGGACCGAGAACTTCACAAATATGTGTGGCCTAATGTCACAAAACTTGTGTGAGGACCGAACGAGATTACAAAGAAGTGTGTATCCGTTCCTTCGATCCCGTTCTCCTCGCATTCTTCATCCCTTTTGCCCGAGGGAGAGCCAGGAAGCCGAAATGGCTCAGACCCTCATCTTTGCCCCTATTGGATTCCTTTCCACAGGGAGCTGTCGATTCCCTATGGCTTGTTCCTTAGTGCAAGTCAGGTGAACCCGGTAAATAATCCGATTCTGGAATCACAAGGGAGCCTGACCAGCCCTCTATCTCTATTTCTGTCTTTACTAATGGGAGGCAAGTGGATTAAGAGAGGGAACTGAGGCTTCGGTTTGCCCAATCATGGCACTTTACGCCTCAGACACGAGGGCAAAGCCTTAACCAGCCTAGAGTCATTGATTACAGTGTTTCGAAGGGCAAGTTTTTCTTTGGGATGGATTCCAAACAGGAATGAAAATTTCTAGAAACATCTGTTTCCTATAGCGCAGGGTTAGGTGTGAAAGAGAGTGTGAATGTTCCCGGCGGGTTTTGCTTGCTTAGTTTGGTGGGCGTGAATCCATTTATCGATTATTTAGGTACAAAATACCTTTCAAAAATACATAGAAGGGAAAAAGTCTCCTTTGCGTGTGAGAGAGCAAACTCCCTTTCTGATTTTGGTCAATGACAATTGCTTCCTTCGACCTCAAAGTTATTCAGAACACTAATTCATAGCTATCAGTTTTAAAAAAATGTAAATTTAGAAATCTTCTATCTTGGGTAACCAATAATGGTAAATCGTCCCAAATACAGGGTTTTTTTTTTTTTAAATGTCTCCATTACATTTTCAATAATGTACATTTGAGCAGTCCTCTGCTGGCCGGTGGCCTTCGGAGACCCCTTGAAATTCATTGCAGTATCTTTCAAATTTCTTGGAAGCATTTTATTGATTTTCTTTATGACTCGCAAAATTCTTTTATGAATCTTGAGTGACTTTTGAAAATTAAAGTTTTACGCTTAGAGTCACTGCCACGTTATATCTCTGGTGATGGACAGAGAATCAAGTGGATATCTGGCCACAAACACAGCCGGTTGAATCCTGGGGATTTGAAACTCCATCGGTTTTCATAAACTCTGCAGCTGTACTTTGACATCCTCTGGACACAGAGCGGGGGAGAGCTGAGTGACCCATCTGTCCACTGTATCCTCCCTACCACGGGTTCGCCTGGGCAGTCTTGGAATCTTGGACAGAGACTGTTGGAAAAGATGGACTGACATTGTTGTGTTGGCCACAGCAAGGCCTGGGTTGGGGTCCGTACCTACCATGGTGTGTGTGGGATTAAGTAGGACTTTCACCCTGGCTTCCTAATCCCTGGATAAACTATTGTGCCATCATTTCTAGGTTGTTGCCTTCATATTAGCACGGAGAAATCCAAATCGCTAGTCCACATTGAGACAAACCCAGTTTAAAATAAAAGCTGAAACATTTTCTGTTTGATGAGTGGATGTTCCATTGCCCGAGAACATGGGAACCATCATTCAGTCGCCTCAGTGCCTCCGCGGAAAAGATCCCTAAATGGGGAAGCCAGCGAATAAATAGAAGTGTTTGACAGGGCAAGATTAAGAATGAAATCTTCTTCTCCTTTATTTCGGTTGATTGTGAGAATGATGTCTAACTGCTAATTAGGACAAAAAACTCTAGAACGTAGGATGGGCAGAAAAGCACGATAAGCTTTTATCTTATAATCACAAGCCTCGTTTCTTTAATATTTGAGCCACTCGTGTGGAGAGTGAGATGGGAGAGAAATCGCTTATGTTATTTAGCCCACACGTCACTATTTGAGTTAACGGTAAGTACAGGTAGGGCTCACATGTGTAAGGTGGAGAAATTAACCAGAAAACCCCTCGCACTTAGAGAAAGCTTGCTGTTCCCCAGCAACTTGCTGAGAAAACAACAAACGATATCCCACCACGGATGGCACTCATTTATACTTACCCCCATTAAGGAAAGGATCAGGGGATGCTTCACATAATGGTCGTCTACTAGGGTAGTTTTGGGTCTGGCATATTCGTCCCATTTCACATACAGGAAAAGTAAGATACAAGGAAAGGGGGGGGGCATTTGGCCAGGTACACAGAGACTAATCAAGACCAACCAGAGCCATTTCCTTTTCTAGGAATCGTCTCATCCTGCTCCAGCAGAGATGAGGTGTATGGCAAGTGGGTAATTTGGAATCATTAGGCCATAGAAGACATTGATGTCTTGGAGATATTTAATTATTTTAAGCAAGGTGTGCGTACTGTTTCATCATGGGATACAAAGGGAGGATAAGGGATAAGATTTACTAATAGAACGTCGCTCCTAATTCAGAATCTTGAAGGTGTATGGTGTTGTTAAAGGTTATATACAAATAAAAAGTTCCTGGACGAGGGTGGGCTGCATGGTCCCCTCAACTGCAAAACACGGTATGCCCTGTAATCCCCATGCTTTCTGCATATGGAGTGGTGCTCTAGGATGCACCATTCATGGAAAATAGGATGTTAATGGTACGTCTGTTTATACAGATTGCAATAGATGCCATTGTCCTTCGGTTTAGGGCAAGGTACATTTATTTATTTATGCCTTATCTTACAAGGTTACCTGAAGACAGATTCCATCAATTAAAAAATGGGGAAAGGGAAGAAAAGAAAAGGTAAAATGACATCTCTTAGAAACTATTAAAATGGACGAACTGCTTGCTTCCCACAACCCGGAACAGGATTTCTCTTTTGACAAATACCTTCTGGCATCAGGAGTAGTTTGTATTCACAGCAGATGCCTCAAGTGCGGTCCTTGACCAGATGGCCCACTGCACCACGGCTTGGGGAGTCAGCTCAACCTGTTTTTGTGAAGAAAGCATCTCTTTTCTTTAACAAAGACTGGGTGATCAGCAGAGGTGTCCCGGGTGTTTTTTGTAATTCCAGTATAGTTAACATACAGTGTTGTATTGGTTTCCGGTGTGCAATATAATGATTCAATTCTGTACATTGCTCAGTGCTCATCATGGTAAGTGTCCTCTTAATCCCCTTCATCTCTCCCCCCCCCCACCTCCCCTCTGGCAACCAACAGTTTGTTCTCTATAGTTCAGAGTCTGTTTTTTTGTTCACCTCTTTTTTCTTTGTTTTGTTTCTTAAATTCCACATATGAGTGAAATCATATTTTTTTTCTTTCTCTGACTTATTTCACTTAGCATCATACCTTCCAGATCTATCCATGTTGTTGCAAATGCTAAGATTTCATTCTTTCTTATGGCTGAGTAATGTTCTATTATATATGTGTACATACATACACATGTAAACCACTGTTTCCTTATCCATCCATCTATGGATGGACACTTGGGTTGGTTTCATATCTCGGCTATTGTAAATAATGCTGCAATAAACATAAGGGTACATATGTCTTTATAGCTAAGCTTAAAATCAGGAAGTGTGATGCATCCCATTTTTCCCCCCTTGGGATTACGGTGGCTATTTGGGGTCTTTTGTGGTTCCATTTAAATCGTAGGATTGTTTTTTCTACTATAAAAAATGGTGTTAGATCCCGATGGGCATTGAATCTCTAGATGGCTTTGGGTACTATTGATATCTTAACTACATTAATTCTTCCAATCCATGAATATGGAATACCTTTCCATTTTTTGTACCTTCTTTGATTTCTTTCATCATTGTCCTGGGGTTTTCAGAGGAGAGATCTTTCACTTGCCTGGTTAAGATTATTCCTAAATATTATATTGTTTTTGATGCTATTGTAATGGGATTGTTTTCTTTATTTCTTTTTCAGATAATTAAGTGTTAGTATATACAAATGCTACTGAATTTAATCTGTTAACTTCATATCCTGCCACTTTGTTGCATTTGTTGATTAGACCTAACAGTTTTTGGTGAAATCTTTAGGATTTTCTACATATAAAATCATGCAGGTACAAACAGGACAACTTAACTTCTTCCTTTCGAATTCTGATTCCTGTATTTCTTTTTCTTACTTGATTTCTCTGGCAAGGACTTCCAGCACTTTGTTGAAGAGTAGTCATGAGTGTGGGCACTCTTGTCTTGTTTCTGATCTTACAGGAAAAGCTTTCAACCTTTCATCATTGAGTATGATGTTAGCTGTGGGCTTATCGTATACGGCCTTCATTATTTTTAGGTACCTTTCTTCTACACCTAATTCATTAGGAGTTTTTATCATGAACAGATCTTGAATTTTGGCAGATACTTTTTTATGTGTCTACTGAGATGATCATATGATTTTTTTTCTTTCATTTCATTAATATGATGTAACACATTGATTGGTTTGCATATGTTGAGGCATCCTTGCACCCCAGGTATCAATCCCACTTGATCATGGTAAAAATCTTTTTAATGTGCTGCCGAATTAGGTTCGTTACTATTTGCTGAGAGCTTTGTCATCTGCATTCACCAGGAATATTGGTCTGTAGTTTTCTTTTCTGGTAGTGTCCTTTTCTGGCTTTGGTGTCACGCTAATGCTGGTGGCATAAAATGCGTTTGGGAGAATTCCATATTCTTCAACTTTTTCGGAAGAGTATGAGGGAAGTTGGTGTTCATCTTTAAATATTTAGTAAAATTCACTAGTGAAGCAATTTGGTCCTGGGCTTTTCTTCATTGGGAGATCTTAAATTACTGATTGAATCTCCTTACCTAGTCTATTCGTTTTTTTTTTTTGTTTGTTTTTTTTTAAGAGAGAGAGAGAGAGATTGAGAGAGAGAGAGAGAGGTTCCATGCTCCGTGCAGAGCCCAACTCAGGGTTCGATCCCACCACTCTAGGATCATGACCTGAGCCCAAATCAAGAGCTAGACATTCAACTGACTGAGCCAACCCAGGCCACCCAGTCTGTTCAGACTTTCTATTTCTTCCTCATTCCTTTCTTCATAGTTTGCATGTTTCTAAGAATTTTCTCATTTCTTCTAGATTTTCCAGTTTGGTGCCAGATAGTTATTCATAGTAGCCTCTTGTGACCCTTTCAATTGATGTAGTTTCGTGTGTGATGTTTTCTTTTTCATTTATAGTTTTGTTTATTTGGGTCCTGTCTCTTTTTCCTTGGCTAGTATAGCTCCAAGTTTGTCAATTTTGTTTATCTTTCAAAAATCCAGCTTTTGGTTAATCTTTTCTATTGTTTTCCTGTCTTCTATTTCTTTTACTTCTGCTCTAATCTTTATTAGATTACTTTGCTAACTTTGGGTCTTGGTATGTTCTTCTCATCTAGTTCCTTAAGGTATAAAGTTAGGTTGTTTATTTGGTATCTTTCTTGCTTCTTAATGTAGGCATTTATTGCTATGAACTTCCCTCCTAGAACTGCTTTTGCTGTGTCTCATAAGTTTTGGCATGTTGTGTTTCCATTTTTGTTGGTCTGGAGATGCTTTTTTATTTTCTCTTTAATGTCTTCTTTTATCCATAGGTTTTTGGGAAGAGTGTTGTTTAATTTTAATGTAACTGTAATTTTTCCAGTTTCTCTTTTGCTATTCATTTCTCGTTTCTTACCATGGTGGCTAGAGAGGATACTTGGTATGAATTCAATAGCCTTGAATTTGCTAAGACTTGTTTTTTTGGCCTGGCATATGGTCTGTCCTAGAAAATGTTCCTTGTGTACTTGAAAAGAACATATATTCTATTGTTGTTGGATAGAATGTTCTGTATTCTGGTGAGGCCCATTTGGTCTGTATTGTTCAAATGTACTGTTTCCTCGTTAATTCTCTTTCTGGATGATCCATCTATTGTTGAGGGTGGGGTAGTAAAATCCCTATTACAGTATTGCTGTTTATGTCTCCTTTTAGCTCTGCTAGTTTTTGCTTAAATATTTAGGTGCTCTGCTGTTGGGTCCCTGCATATTTATAATTGATATCTTCTCTATAGATTGACAACTTTATCATTAAATAATTATCTTCTTTGTCTCCTTTTGCGACTTTTAATGAATTTATTTTTAAGTTTTTATGTACTTAATTTGAGAGAGCATGTGCATGTGCATGAACAGGGGTGGGGCAGAGGGAGAGTGAGAGAGAGAGAGAGAGAGAGAGAGAGAGAATCTCAAGCAGGTTCTGCACTGACAGCGTGCAGTCAAGAACCATGAGATCATGACTTAAGCCAAAACCAAGAGTCGGACACTGAAATGACCCAGCCATCTGGGAACTCCTTGCTACTTTTAATTTAAAGTCTATTTTGTCTGATGTAAGTATAGCCATGCTTTTGCTGTTGTTTTTGTTTGTTACCATTTGCTTGAAATATTTTTTTTTTCCATCTTTTCACTCTCAGTCTCTCTGTGCCTTTAAGGCTAAGTGAATCTCTTGTAGGCAGCATTATCATTGGATCTTGAGTTTTTTATTCATTCAGCCATTCTGTGTCTTTTGAGCGATAAATTTAATCTGTTTATATTTTAAGTAATTATTGCTAAGTAAAGACGATTGCCGTTGTGTTCATTGTTTTCTGGTTGTTTTGTAGATTCTTTGCCCCTTGTTTCTTATCCTGCTGTCTTCATTTTTGTGTATTGATGTCTTTTGGAATCAGTATGGTTTGACTTCTTCATCGTGTTCTTTTGTCCAATTACTACCGATTTTTCCCTTGTGGTTACCATGAGGCTTATACAAATATTCTCACATTATAGCACTCTGTTTAAATCAATAACAACTTCAAAGGCATTCTTACGCTTTTCATGTTTCCTTCTCCTCCCCCTCACATTTTAGGTTATTGATGTTTCAATTTACTTATATTTTATATTGTGTAATTAATAACACGTTTTTGTAGTCATGATTGGTTTTAGTACTTGTTTTAAACTTTTAAACTAGAGTTGTAAGTGAATTATGTGCCAAATCTAACGTTGACTGTATATTTGCCATTACCAGTGAGTTTTACACTGCTTTCTTATGTTTTAATGATGTCAATTAGCATCCTTTTATTTCTACTCAAGGGACTCTTTAGAATATCTTGTAAGGCATGTCTAGTGGCAATAAATTCCCTCAGCTTTTGTTGTTGTTGTTTTTTGTTCAGGAAGAGTTATCCCTCTTTCATTTCTGAAGGATGGTTTTGCTAAGTATAGAGTTCTTGGTTGACAGTTTTTTCTTTCAATATTTTATAGATCTCATCCCATACCATTCTGAAATCTTTCTGTTGCAAAATTCACTGATAGTCTCATGTGAGTTCCCTTGCATATCTTTTGCTACTTTCAAAGTTCTCTCTTTGTATTTTGAAAATTATAACATACCTCGGTGTAGCCCTATTCAGATTTAACCCATTTGGGATCCTTTGGGCCTCTTGGATCTGGCTATCTATTTCTCTCCTCAGGTTTGAGACGTTTTCAGCCATAATTGCTTTTTTTTTTTTTTTTTTTAGTTTATTTATTTATTTTGAGAGAGAGAGAAAGGCAGAGAGAGAAAATCCCAAGTGGGTTCTTCACTGGCAGCACAGAGCCCCATGCGGGGCTCAAACACCCAAACTGTGAGATCATGAGACTGTGAGACCTGATCTGAAGTTGGATGCTTAACCGACTGAGCCACCCAGGCGCTCCAGCCATTATTGCTTTCAATATACTTTCTGTCCCTTTTTCTTTCTCTTCTCCTTCTGGAATTTCCAATATGAATATTGTTTCTTTTCATTGTGTCCCACAAGTCCAGTGGGCTTTCTTCACTCTTTTTCATTCTTTTTTTTTTTTTTTTTTTTTTTTTTTTTGCTCCTCTGACTGGCTAATTTCCAGTGTCCTATCTTCCAGGTCATTGATTCTTTGTTCTGCATAACAGAGTCTGCTTTGAAACTGTCTACTGAGTTCTTCAGTTTAGTTATTGTGTTTTTCGGATCTAGGATTTTTGTTTGTATTTTTTTTTTAACTTTTTTAATGTTTATTTATTTTTGAGAGAGACAGAGACAGAATGTGAGTGGGTTAGGGGCAAAGAGAGAGGGAGACACAGAAGCAGAAGCAGGCTCCAGGGTCTGAGCTGTTAGCACAGAGCCCGATGCGGGGCTCGGACTCACAAACCGTGAGATCATGACCTGAGGCGAAGTCGGACGCTCAACCGACTGAGCCACCCAGGCGCCCCTGTTTGTATTTTTTTGATGGTTTCTACTTCTTGGTTGAAATTCTTGTGTTGTTGTTCTCTTTTTTCCATGCATTATGTTCCTAATTTTATTTAATTGTTCCTCTGTGTGTTCTTTTAGTTCACCAAATTTCTTTAATGGAACTATCCTGAGTTCTTTGAAAGTACACAAATCTCTATTTCTTTAGAGTTAGTTATTAGAACTGTGTGTGTGTGTGTGTGTGTGTGTGTGTGGTGTGATATTTACCTAATTTTTTGTTATCCTTGATTTCTTACATTGGTATCTGCATATTACAGAAAGTGGTCCCCTCTTTTAGACTTTGCAGTTTTGTTTTGGTAGAGGCAGTTTTTTTAAAGTTTATTTATTTATTTTAAGGGGGGGGGGAATGAGTGAAGGAGGGGCAGAGAGAGAGAGAGAGGGACAGAGGATCCAAAGCAGGCTCCATGCCAACAGCAGAGAGCCCAATGCGAGGCTTGAACTCATGAACCACGAGATCATGACCTAAGCTAAAGTTGGACACTTAATCAACTGAGCCATTCAGGTGCCCCCGGTAGAGGCAGTTTTCACCAGTCAGCCCAGTTTGGGTTTCTGGATGTGTCTGGTGGCAACATCTTTGGGCAAGAAAGCCTGCTATCAAGGTCTATTTTTAGGCAAGGCAACTGTTCAAGCTCTGAAGTTGGGGGTGAGGGTTGTGCCACTGGCTGAGAACTGCTGGGTACAACTGCTGACCTGGTTCCCTGCCCAAGTGAGGCTGTCGGAGGGGCTCCATGGTGGCATGGATTCTCTGATCAGGCTCTATCCAGCCGGGACTTGGTCCTACACTCAGCAGTAAGTGGGGCTATGAATTAGCTTCCCTTCCCTAGCAGGGCAGTGGGATGGGACCCAGGACCTGCACAGCTTGTTGTCTGGGGACCCACATCACAAGCAAGAGCTTGCCCTGAATATCCCGGTCAGGGAAACCCACTGGGTGTGCCCATCCTACTTGTGACATGGGTCAGCTTGACTAAAGACCACAAAGAGCCTTAGTGGCTCTGGAGCTGCTTTTCTCGCTGCATTTGGGCAGAGAACTAATTTGTAGCCCCACTTGTTGCTGAATACAGTGTCAGCCTGCCCAACCAGGGGACCTTATCAGGGGACACAGGAAACTGAGTGCCCGGCCCCCACCCCCCCCACAGAGCTGTTTACAGGTGGCACCAGAATGGAGAGCACAGCCCATAGCTTTCCTTTTCTGCAGGGCGAACCTGGTAGGTTTACCTGACCAGGATACTCAGTGCACCCTTGCTTGTGATGTGGGTGACCTCTCAGATGGAATGTTGCTGGGCTATTTACAGAAGCTTCCAGGCATTCTTGCCAGCCCTTCCTATTAGATGGGGCTGAGGGCCACACTCCACAGCAGGTAGGGCTATACCTCAGCTCTCCTGCTTGGACATGGGAAGATCAAGCCCCAGGACCACCAAAACTCCTTCTCTAAAGACCCAAATCAGGCAGACCTGTATCCCATTGAGTTCCCCGGGGCAGACCACACCACTAACTTGGCCCCGTAGATGAGCAAAGCCGCTGGTTGGGACTACTGCTTGGGCTCTGCAAGTATGAACTTCCTCTGCCAAGATCTGAGTGCTGGTGGTTGTGAGCCCCTCCCCCTTCTCAGACACAGTCTGACTCTTAATTGTTGACCCTGCAGATCCCCTGGAGATCCCAGGGGAGCAAAACCAGAGCAGAGGCCCCACAAAGCAGTTCACAATGCTGATTGTTCCCTCTGGTTTCTCTTTTCTTACTGGGGGAGCCATAGACTCGGGGCAGACTCTCTGGGTGGCCCTGCGCTGGCTGGGGGAGGGGCAATGCGGTCAGCGTGTGAGCCGCTTCTCTTCCCTTCCAGTGTGGTCTGTCGTGGCCTCTGTGGTGCAGGGGCTGCCACAGCCTCCCCTCCATGTGCTAGAATTCTCTCAGCGCTGTCTTATCCAGGAATAGTTACTAGTTCTTCTCCTGAGGAGGTGTGAAGTCACAAATGATCTATGGTGACATCGTTCCCCGAAGCAACAGATTTGATGAAATTTTGGTGAATCTTCTGATTGATCTAGAAGAACTCAGTACGAAATGAGTTACTTGGGAAAAAGTGTATAAAAGTAGATATGTCATCTAAAATGCCATAAAATGGCTGGAAATGAAATAATAAATTCAAGAACAGCAAAATACTAAGTATCTCTAATAACAAACATCCTGCTCTTTGGAGATACCTACATGCAGTATCTTGTCAAAGATGCCTTTGACAAACATGCCTTTCTTGTCAAAGAAAGGCAAGCCACTTGAAGCAGAAATGCATCTCTACAATAATTCTGTGCCCCCCCCCCACATTCCTGGGCAAGGCTGGCCTAGGCAGCTTTATTCTGATACTCCCAGGCTGCCTTTGAGAACTTTTAAAAAAAAAAAAATTTTTTTTTAATGTTTATTTATTTTTGAGAGAGAGAGAGACAGAGACAGAGTGCAAGCAGGGGAGGGGCAGAGAGAGGGAGACACAGAATCCAAAGCAGGCTCCAGGCTCTGAGCCATCAGCACAGACCCTGATGCAGGGCTCAGATTACGAACCACGAGATCATGACCTGAGCCGAAGTCAGATGGTCAACCGACTGAGCCACCCAGGGTGCCCCTGCCTTTGAGACTTTTAAATCAGGTTCTGTGGGTGCTGCAGGTGGCAGTGTCTCTAAAGCCCCCTGACTGGATCCCACAATGAGACATGTGGAACAGAGCTACTCAGCCGACGTCTCTGTGGAGAAGGAGATCTTGTCATCGTATGTCGCTGAGCTGTGTGGCATTATTGTGGTAAAACTGAGATGCTGGACAAGGTTTTTTTTTTTTTATCATTTACTTTTGAGAAAGACGGACAGAATGGGAGCAGGGGAAGGGCAGAGAGAGAGAGAGAGAGAGAGAGAGAGAAAGCTGTCAGTGCAGAGCCCAATGTGGGGCTCAAACTCATGAAGTTGTGAGACCATGACCTGAGCCGAAATCAAGAGTTAGATGCTTAACTAACTGAGCCACTCAGGTTCCCCTTACATATCATTGCATAAATGATCTGGGGGCTGCCTTGAACTGATCTTTTTTCAGAAGTTTTTGCTTTTTCTTGCCCAATCACTATTTAAATTCTATTTTATAATACTGCAGAAGAATCATTTCAGTAACTAGTCATAGTGCCTAAAATATCAAAATATTGACTGTTTAGGCTTCCCAGAGCAGAGGGATCTCTTGATCATAGGGATTAAAAAAACACTCACATGAGAACTATTCCTTTGGCCCACTGGAGTGCTTCAAAGGTCTATTTGCCTCTGCTATTGATATATTGAAGTAGAAATCACCCTCAAAATATCATTCTCTTTGTGAATAGTAGTTTATGCTCAGTAAGTAAAAATGAAAACTGGTTTGATTAACTTTATTTGTTATTCTCAGTAGGAAGGGCTGCACTGATAAAATAAACTTGCAGGAGCTTAGGTTTTCCTCTCTAGTTGTTTAAGGTATTTGTGAAAAGTGGGCTTGCCTGCCACCTTAAGGATGGTTCATGCAGAAAAAAAAAAAAATCACAGCTTTTTTTAAAAAAAAAAATTGCAGCTTTTTTTTTTTAACAGGAGAATGTATTCATCAGAAAACTTCAGAAAAAATGAGTTTTTTCACTTGTTGGGTTCCTCTCTTTCTAACGGATTTCTTAATTATTGTTTTTAGTGGCATCATATTCTACAGACAGTGAAAAGGCAATAGCTTCTACCCTTTCTCTATTGTTGTTTCTTTACTATTCTTATTTCAAATATTTTTTCCTTATTATCACCATGGGCATCGTCTTCATGCATACGTCTTAATATTTGGAAAGATCATTTCCTTACAGTATGGCTGGAAGGAGAATCACGCCCTTAACTTTTTCACATCTAAGGTCTACGGCCCTCCACCCTCCCTTCTCCTTCCTGCCACATGAAGGGGGTGTCTCCTCCCATCAGGCACCACCCCCTGCATCACGTGTGCTCTTGAGTCTTTTCTTTTCTCACCTTCTCAGCTCTTCCTTTTGGCTATCTCCAGTCTCTTCTGACTTACCTACATCTACCTTCTACTACAGGATGCTTATCGGCATTCAAAGGCTCTAGTAACTTCAACATCTTAAAACATTTTTTCCTTCAAGTTTTCTCTGTGGATGAATGCCAGCTGATGGAGGTAGCAGGAACGACAGAATTAGAAACATCGCCAGTTTGCGGTTAGCCCATCAACCACTTTGTAATAATTGATTCAGGCGAGGTTTGTCAACGAATGCCAAAAACCGTTGGGTGAAAGATTTATTGAGAACAAGAATATTTGCATAGTGCCGAAATAGCACTCCAGAGATTACTTGCTACGTGTCGGGGGAAAAGGGGTACCTTTCTAAAGGAGAAATCTCATTGGATTTTCAGGTAACCAATTTAGCATGACATTGAGGGCTGTCTGATACCATGGACTGTAATGTCCATATTCACAGACATATTCCAGGTGCTGTAATGGATACAGCATAACAAGCATTTGCCTAACTCCTGGTTGACAGAGAAAAACCAGGGATAGGGAACAGGAAAAAGAGAACCGTGAGGTTCCAGAAGATGTCAATTATATGCAGCTGTACGTCTCACTTCCCCCTAACGTGTGACTCAGATGTCTCAAAAACAATCTTCTGTGTGACAAGCCCCCTAAACAGACCGCTTGTTCCCCAATCCAGCCCCATTCTACACCTGTGTGCTCCTGCTCTTCCCGAATCCATCTGTGGCTCTATCTGGACATTTGTTTCCATTTTCTTGCCCTTTTTCTGCCTCTATCATCAGTTTATCAGCAGGGGCTTTTGATGCTGTCTTTAAACTAGATCTCGAATGAGTGCTCGGCACTCTTTTCTCTGTCCTTGGTTCTGTCCCTCTCTCTCCCTCCTCACTGAAGTCACCCTAGCACAACCCACTGCCATTTCTTGCCAACACTCTTGAGACAATCTTGCAACGGATACCCTGACTTCCATTCTCGCTTCTGTCCCATCCGCCCTCCAGATAGCAGCCAGAGTGATCCCGTTCAAATATAAAGTTTCATTCGCTGCCCTGGATATGTCTCTGAAATCACAGTTTGAGTGAAATCCCAATTCTTTACGATGCTCTAGAAGGAACTGCATGATTCCACGCTCCTTCATGACGTGGCCGCTTTTTACCGCCATCACCACACTGCAGCAGCCGGGGCCTGCCTGCACCGTGACTGTGCCCAGCCCCTGCCCACTGCACCTGCTCTCTGCCGTCTGCTTTGCCTGGGATGTTTCCTCAGCTCTCGTGTGGGAGGACAGAAACCTTCCCAAGAGCAGAAGGGCAAAGATCACTTGATCTTGATTTTCGGTACAAATATAGACCGTGAAATGGGGGGCCTCATAACCCTTCTGACTTTTTGGGTTTGGCCAATTTTTTTCTTGTCCTCGAAGTCAACCTAAATTTTATCTCCTTACAAGGAAGATCCTGCCATACGACCAGCTGCTCTTCTGCATTTTGACTCCTTGTTTGTTTCAATTACAATTTCTCGGTGTTTTGTCTCTTCATTTACTCAACCTTTGGCCTGTCCTTCCCGCAGGAATGCGAGCCCTCGGAGAGCACTGGAGGAGGCTTCCTGGATTACCCCTTGATCCTGACGTCTAAAACGATCTGGTGTGCAGGGCTGTTAAATTAACTAAACAAAGAGACCTTTGGAGTGCGGTGGTTCTAGCGCCTTTCGAGTCTGTGTGAGCAAACCGAAAATTAAGCCTGGGGTTGGCTCACGGTTGAGAGGTCGAAACAGTCACCAACAGCCAAACAGGCTTTCCCAAATGCAGGAACTGCTTACGTTCTACCCAAATGATTTCCTTTCTTTGCTCCCACCTCTTCTCCATGAAAGTGTTTCCTCTGCCTCCTCCTGGTGGAGTGATCCAGATCACTTCCAGGTTGGTGCTGCCCGGTTTAAGTAGATTCGTTTCTCACATTAACTCTGAAACTTTTTAATATGGTTTATCTTTCGACAATAGGTCCTCAATGAATGCTTTTGAGTAGAGGGATAAATGACTCTCTTTAAACCCAGACACCGAGGTTTAAGGCAGCTTCGCTGCATGTTTTTTCACTTATCACCGGAGTTTAAAGTTTGGGTACATTTTCTTTGAAATTTAAAAAAAATTCCTGAAAATGATTTAAATCCAGGGAGCTGATTAAAGGGTGGTTTTGACTGCAGCCACCAGATGGAGCAGTGAGACAATTTTTGTTAGAAAAAATACTCACGATTATTAATTATTCAGGTCTGCTGGATCTTTTGTGTAAATACACCCGATTCCCTTCAGAACAATTTTCTCATGATTATGTAACTATGTCTGATTTATTAAAGCCAAAACTGCAAGGTTCAATTAAACCCACCAAATTTAAAACACTGATATAATCCTAAAATAATTCTGGCCTGTAACAATTCCAACAATTATGTTCATCTTCTGTATTATTTTGAGTTTAACATATGTTTGGAAATATATTGTTGTGAGGAAACTTAAATTGTTAATCCAACAGTGACGTCTACATGATTAACACATCAGGATTTTAATTTATCAGTAGCTTTACTTGGATGTTACTTATTTTTTTTTTTTTTAATGTTTATTTATTTTTGAGAGAGAGACAGAGCCTGAGTGGGAAAGGGGCAGAGAGAGAGGGAGACACAGAACCCAAAGCAGGCTCCAGGCTCCGAGCTGTCAGCACAGAGCCCGATGCGGGGCTTGAACTCATGAACCATGAAATCATGACCTGAGCCGAAGTTGGCCGCTTAACCGACTGAGCCACCCAGGCGCCCCGGATGTTATTTTTATATAATCTCAAATACTTGGATTTCTCCAGATACAATCAATTTAAACATAACCTCCTTTTAATTCTGTTATGTAAATGTTGATAAATTAGCCTTTTTTTTTTTTTCAACGTTTTTTATTTATTTTTGGGACAGAGAGAGACAGAGCATGAACGGGGGAGGGGCAGAGAGAGAGGGAGACACAGAATCGGAAACAGGCTCCAGGCTCCGAGCCATCAGCCCAGAGCCTGACGCGGGGCTTGAACTCACGGACCGCGAGATCGTGACCTGGCTGAAGTCGGACGCTTAACCGACTGCGCCACCCAGGTGCCCCTAAATTAGCCTTTTAGACATGCATGACTCCTTTTTTTGGACGGGAATGTTTCTTATAAGTCTGGAGGCCAGCAGTTCAGAGTTGATGTGATGGCTCTGTGATGAAGGTTCCAGGTCCTTTAAACTCCTTCTTACACTGTCTTGCCACTTCATCATCTCAAGAAGGCTGCCCCAACTCCAGCCTATTTCCTACGTTCCCTTCAGGGAGAAAGAAAAGAAACAAAGGATGAGGTCATACTCTTATAGAAAAAGCCACAATTTCCCTGGAGATGTCCAGTGGATTTGCACACACATCCGGGACCATTTCCCATGGTACCCTGAGCTGCAAGGAAGCCTGGCAAAGTGCATGCTTTAGCTGTGCACATCTTTACCTGGAATACAATCAGTGCTGTGAGAAAGAAAGAGGGAAGTGATGTGAGGGGGCAGCTATAAGCCTCTGCCATGTTCGTATACGACTGAGCACCATACTAGACATTAGGGACACAGAGGCGGCCACGACTGGCTCTTGGCTTCTGGTATGCTCTCACGGAATCCACGAAACCATCAAGATACAGTAAACGGCACCACGCAACCAGTAATTCGTGTGTATATTGTCCTGGCCTAGGAGTTTGACAAGCGTCCTTCTTTTTTTTCCCAGATGACATCCCTGTGCAGATAGTTTGGCCACACCTGTTTCAGAAAGGATACAACTGAGGCTTAAAAACTCAGGATACTTGAGCCAAGGTTACATAGGTGGTAAGACCCTCGGGCCATTTGCCTTTAGATTGGCACAATTGATATTCAGGGGCTGCCCCAAGCGAGCCCTCAGTCCCACCTGGAGATCCACTTGTGTGATCCCAGTCACCCCCCTTCAGTTGGCTTCAGGGGATTTTCTACACCTTTACTCTTCTCTTACTCAAGGAGCATCTACTAAGTCCTTACTCTGTGCTGGGCGCCGTGCTGACAGCATTCCCGCTATCTGGGATCACATTCAGAGCTGAGCAGATGACTACATTTTTAAATTGATAATCACCATCCGAAAAGGGCCCTGCGAAAGGAGTCCAGCTCTAGTCCCACAAACAAACAAACACACCCTGAACTAACCGCTCACCCCTTTCCACTTGCAACAGATGGTCTTTCCACTGATCGTCGTTAAAGGAGGGCAGGGTAAGTGGGGGTTCTTTCTTACTCTTCCACATGCCCCCTGCCCTCCAGCTTTGGCGCAATTGTAGATACCATTTCGTTCCCCTGAAGCTGAAGCTGGTGCCCGTGCTGTGGTCCCATCTCCCTCATGAAATACTCCCATCCGTTAGTCTCGCCCCTGCCTCGTCACTCGCTGCTGGTTCTCTCTCTTCACAGTCTAGGCACGCTCGAGTTTTCACTGTCTTTGAGCCGGACCGTAGGGGGAGGCAAATGTGGGTGTGGATTCACTGATTCAGTCAACGGATGCAATGGAATATATACTGTGTTGCAGGTTTTCTTCTGGGTACTGGGTACTGGGTACTGGGTACTGGGACTCAGTGCGCACGGAACTTCCTTTCTAGATGAGAGACGTATACGGAAGACAAGCAAAGAAGAAATGAATAGCAAGACAATTTCTGGTGAATGTCACCAGGAAAGTATAAGCAGATGATGTGATTTTTGTGCACATGCGTGCCTACTGTGTGTATGTTGGTAGGTGGGTGTCTGAGCAGACAAGGATGCTCGTATATGTATCTTGTACTTTTACTTTGGACCTGGGAGTGTCTGGGTTTGTCGTTGGTTTGACTTTTGCTCCTGATTGGACATCCAGCTATGTTTTCTTCATAAGGGCGGAGTGCCCCGGACACATTCCTTAGCAGGGAAGAGAGAGAATCTGAAAGTCATGCAGTGGGTTTCTCTGGCCAGGGCAGAGAAGGACCTGGGTCTCTGACAAGTGAGAGAGGCACTCTCCTCCGTCAGAAATGCACCCACGGAAGGCAGGTTACCTTGCGTGACTCCCGGTAGCATCCTGGTTTGTTTCCCTCCTCTGCCTCTCGTGATGCAGATCAAGCCGCAGATTCTGTTCGGTCAAAAAAGAGAGTCAATTGGTAGGCGCCTGGGTGGCTCAGTTGGTTAGGCGTCTGACTCTTGGTTTTGGCTCAGGTCATGATGTCACGGTTTGTGAATTCAAGCCCCACGTGAGGCTCTTCACTGACAGAGTGGAGAATTGGAATTCTCTCTCCTTCTCTCTCTTCCCCTCTCCCACTTTCACTGTCTCTATAAATAGATAGATGATAGATAGGATAGACAGACAGATAGATAGATGATAGATAGACAGATAGATGGATGATAGATAGATAGATAGATGATAGATGGATGATAGACAGATAGATAAGAGAGTCAACGGGACCTGGAGGTAGCCAGCAGCAGAAGAGGGGTGGCCACTGTTCCCTGCCCTCCATTTCCTCCCTAGCAAATGCTGTGTGAGATTAGTATGTGTCTTCAGCGTTCACACTGTCCGATTCCGAATCTAGAAACTGTCACCACGTGTAATCAAGCTGTCTCCATCTAGGTCCCTGTTAAGCTGTGTATCTTTGCCATTTGTCATGTCGCTTTATGAATCATGTCCTCCGTTTCCTCGTGAGTCACGGGTCCTGTTCCTGTCTAAATACCTGCAGGTTCTGTTTATGGAGACTTGCAGTCTCTCTGGAGTTTTACTGAAGGGAAAAAGGAGACCTTTTATCCTCTTGGCAACCCCTGTGCAATTCCTGGATTGTCAGATCTTTTTCTTTTTTTAAGCAACAAAGGCGGCAGAGTGGATATCTTGTCCAGTCCTGCTTTCATGCCTGGAGGCTTTTTGATGAGCTAGCTTTTCCTGTATTGGTGCACAGGCCATGAGCGAGCCAGGAAAGGGCTTCCGGCCAGAGCCGGCCGGGGGAGGTTGTGGGGAACCGGCTGAGAGAGATCTTTCACCCGTTGCTGACACATGTCACCTGTCAGGGTCGGGGAGGTCTCGTAGGACCCCAAGCCATCCCGCTGAGACTGTGCCTTCTGGTCAGAAGGCACCTAATTTCCACATTTTGCTGAAGTTCCCCACGTCTTCACACACATCACCTCTCTTCCCTCCAGGTCATTTAATTTATTAATAAGAACTATTTTAAAGTTCCTATCTTGACAGCCCGGACATCTGGGCTGATTGCTGGGGCTGCTGGTCCACTGACTGCTTCGTCTCCTGTCCACGGGTCTTACTTTTCCTTGTTCTTGCGGTGTCTGTTGTAATTTGTAAAGGAATATCAGATGTCGTTTTATATATATACAAAAAGTACAATTTGCCCCCGGAAATAGGCATGTCCCCTGCCTGGCAGTCATTAATATGAGGGTCGGCATCACCCCGGTCTGTAACTGGGCCGGGCTGGGATCCGTGGGAGCTTTGTCCCCTTCGGTGTGCCATAGCCTTCCAGTTTCCCCAGCCCCCGGGGACTTTGGTACCAAGTGTGGAGCCTGTGCGCTGGAGGCTGTTTCTCAGGTCTCAGCATGACCCAGGCCAGCTCCCCTCTACTGCACCCTGTGACTCCCCAGTGACAGACTACTGAGGGGGGCGCTCAGGGCAGTGCTCAGAGTAGTGCTGGGGCTTTCTTGGGTCTCTTCTTCCTGCTCACCTGTAGGCGGGCCTGTGCTGCTGGGCCCCAGGGGTGGGTCTGGTTCAGCCTTCTGGCTTTCCTCCTGTGGCCGCCACCCTCTGACTGGTGCGGGAGGGGCGTCTGGGGCGGGGCCGTCCTCTGCTCCTCCCTTCCCCTGCCCAACAGCAGCACACTTCCCCTTCGTGGCAGTAGGGGACACTGGGTCCTCCCTGGGGCCGGCCCCAGACAGGGATTTGTCCCACTGGGCCCAGGGGACTGGGGGCCGTCCCTTGGGTACAGGTGTTGGAAGTGTTTCTTGCCCGTCAGCAGCAGTAGCTGGCGTCTGTTTCCACTCTTCTCCCAGAGCCACGTCCCTAAGCCTGTCATTTGGATGGGTGTTTTTTTTTTCCTGGAAGACAGCTTTCTTTCCTGTAAAAAATGGTCTGCAAAGGGGGACAGGTCCCACAGGACAGGTCTGTGCTCCAACAAGGGTAGCTCTCTCAGGCCTGCCCGGCTCCCACATTCTCTTGTGGATCTCCCGCCACCCCCACTGCTCCTCTCGCCCCATGGACGCTGGTGGGAAAAGGATCCAAGTGAGCGTGTAGTGTTGACCTCAGCCTCCCGAGAGTGATGCCTCGGCTAGAAACGCCCGGGGCACTCTCCCGGGCCCACAGTGCTTGTGGCAAGCCCCCACAGGCATTTGCCTGAAGTGTTGTGTGACTGGACTGGCCCTTGTGGTCTTGCTATGATGGCAGGATGTGCCTCAGCAACAACCATCAGGATCTATTACTCACGAGTCCTAAAGGGCACATAGCAAGCCTCAGGGCCACATGGTGAGGTCACAGGTAGGCAGATCGAGGGCCACAGCCCCGGGGCTCTGCCCTCATCGAGGCAGGGTGGGTGCCGAGGGCTTCCTGGGTTCACTATTTACCGGCAAACCTAAAGCCTAAGAATGGGAGTTAGGGCAGAGGAAGGGAAAAGCCAGATTGCGCTCCGTTTTCTAAGTGGCTTTCTAAAAGGAGAACTTCATGGATGGGGCAGCCTGGTTTCTTATCCTAGGTGTTTAGGTAGTAGCTGTGTCGTACAGCTGGGCAATATGTTTATTCAAGGTGGAGGTCTTTGAGATGATCGCCCCAGCAATCGCAAGCTTCCCGCCAGGCACTCATACTACAGTAAAGAAATGCTTAATAGCAGGTACTGGGAATACACAAGGCATCATCTTCTCGGAGCCCAGCTCTAGAGGATTTAAGACTATCGGACTACCCCACCCTCGGTCATGAAGAGTTTGTTAAAATTTCAGTTGTGTTCTTCTGACGTATTTCTGTGACTGGCTTGTTTTCCTCTGTATTCTCCCCACGATGAAATAGATGATCTGTCCTCTCTCTCGGATGGGCTCCAGTAAGTTATGAGTCTGTAGCTTCCCTGGCATTTTCTTAACGTTAGGTGGGGAAAAATTTTTACGAGTTACACCATCCTAAACGGATATAAATACATACGTAGGTATGGTATTGTAGATATATGATATGTCATTTTTAGAGTTTTGATTCACTCCTTTGGGTGAATGTTAAAGACTGTGATTGTTGGATCGCATGGTAAGTGTATGCTTAGTTTTGTAAGAAATTGCCAGAGTGTCTTCTGAAGTGGCCGTACCATTTTGTATTCTCACCAGCAATGAATGAGAGTTCTCCAGCATTTGGTGTTACCAGTGTTTTGGATTTAGGCATTCTAATAAGTATGTCGAGGTATCTGTTACTTCAGTGTGCAGTTCCTCATATGTTTATTAGGCATCTGCATATCGTCCTTGGAAGGGTGTCTTTTGCTCAGTTTTTAAATTGAGTTGTTCATGTTTCTATTGAAAGTTTAGAGTTATTTGTAAATAATCTCTGCACCCAACGTGGGTCTTCAACTCATGACCCTGAGTTCAAGCGACACATCTACCTACTGAGCCAGCCAGATGTCCCCCTGAGATTTGAGAGTTACCCGTACATTTTGAATGAGTTACCATGTCTTTGGCAAACATTTTCTCTCAGTCTGTGAATTCTCTTCTCTTCTCTTGACAGTGTGTTTGGCAAAACAGAAAAGCGTAATTTTAGTGAAATGTAGCACAATGATTTCTCTAATGGATCATGCCTTTGGTATTGTATTTAAAAGGTTATCGTCGGGGCGCCTGGGTGGCTCAGTCGTTAAGCGTCCGACTTCAGCTCAGGTCATGATCTCGCGGTCCGTGAGTTTGAGCCCCGCGTCGGGCTCTGGGCTGATGGCTCAGAGCCTGGAGCCTGCTTCCGATTCTGTGTCTCCCTCTCTCTCTGCCCCTCCCCCGTTCATGCTCTGTCTCTCTCTGTCTCAAAAATAAATAAAACATTAAGAAAAAAAATAAAAAGTTATCGTCAACCCAATATCATATATGTTTTTTTCCTGTGTCATCTTCTAGGAGTTTTATAGGTTTACATTTTACATTTAGGTCTGTGATCCATTTTTATGTCAATTTTTTATTAAGAGATAATTGACATATAACGTGTGAAGTTTAAGGGGTATGGCATTTTGATTTGATACATTTATATATTGTGATATCATCACCATCATAGCTAACACCTTTATCATGCCACATACTTATCATTTCTCTTTTGTGGGAACAATTGAGATGTAGACTCTTAGCAACTCTGAAGTTTATAAAATAGTATAGTTGATGATAATCACTAGGCTGTGCATTAGATCTTTAGGGCTTGGTTATCTACTACAAAGAGATCTCAGACAAGATCTCTCCAATTCCCTGTCATCCCCTGGTCTTTGGTCCCTGGTAATCACCATTCTACTTTCTATTTCTACATAAATGATCAGGTCATCTGAAAAGAAAGACTGTTTCCTTCCTTCCTTCCTCCCTTCCTTCCTTCCATCCTTCCTTCTTTGGCCTTTTAATTTCTTTTCCTGTCTCAGTGCATTAGCTAGGATTTCCCACAAGATGCTGGAAAGGAGTGATGAGAAGGGATGTCTTTGCTTTACCTCTGATTTTAGTAAGAAAGCTTCTAGCTTCTCACCTGTTAGTACAGGTTTTCTGTAGATGTTCTTTATCAAGCTGAGGAAGTTCCCCTTATGCCTTGTTTGCTGAGCTGAGTATTTTGTAAACAAGCATTCTCACCCCTGGTGTCATGAAAATGATGATCTAGGCAGGTGTAAAGGAAATTATAAAGGCTGTATTAGAAGTTTGCTTTCCTCTTAGAAGTTATACTTTGTTGACTATGTTATGCTATATCTTTCAGAAGTTTTTTTCTTTGAGAACACGGAGCTAAACCATGGTCAAGGGCAGCTTTTTCAAATCTGCGTTTGGGAAGTAGTAGGGGTGGTGAAGAAAAGGAACATATAAAAAAAATGAGGTTTTGTGTCTCATGCCATGCCACTAACATGTTTCTACACATGGAATGAAAACTGAACAATCTTTAGAAGAAGGTAGGCAATATTTTTCGTATGTATGTCACTAGTAGAATACATTCAAATGAATCGAGGAAGAAAATCTAAATGAAAAATTCTTCCCCAGTCAAGCAAAGAAATGAAAATTGTTTCATTTGAAACTGCTACGCACTTAAGGGCATCGTAGACAAAAATGGAGAGGGTGATTATTGAAGAAACGCTTCAAAGTAGCAAAGTAAAATGTAATGGAAATGCTCTTTCATAAACGTAAACCCCTTTGTGTTGTTTCAAAATTTATTTTCTCTGTAGGTTTCGTAAAACCTTTATTTTGAGACTATGAATTTTATGGAAAGGGCATTAATATCTGTTCAGTGATAGCAAAGGTAAGTGGATTTTATAAAAAGGTCATATACCTTAAATATTAAATTGCATGTCTGCAGCTAAAGCTCCCCAGATTTTTTTCTCTATAAATACTTTGTAAACGTTCACTAGATGGCACAAAGAAGCCAGTGATACAGAGAGACCAGGAAAAATCATGTACTTTGGCACATGCTGGGTAGGCTTACTTGTTATGAAGGTTCCCCTAAAAGAATCTCATGGAAAACTCGGAATTGAAAATACTGAGGTCTACAAAGACTAGAAGGTATCACCAGGTGTTTATCTTAGGTGCACATTCGAGCTGCATGTAATTGACATCTTTTTTTATAAGCTAAGGTATATCCATCCATACTATAACATTTAAATGGATATTAATATATAAATGGGATGCATAATAATCAATTTGCAACACTGTTGTTAGGGATTACATTCACAGTATTCCCACGATCAATTTTTATCTGAAAAACAATTTTTTAGATATAATACCACAAAAATAATCTATAAGATCCAAAGGCTTGTTCCCATTTTTAATTAGCATTTCCTACCTTCTTTTCTAGGTGAGGAGTATATAAAGAGGATAGGCTGGCCGTGGGTTACAATTTTGGGTTTAGTGATGGTGGGCTTAATGAATGTAGAAAATAGAATCAAATCACATTACCAAACGAAGGAATGTCGCATTCATAGATATCCCCATTAAAAAGCTTTTCAGGACCCCCTGAATTGGGCTCGGTGCCTTAATAATAGGCCCTGGTCCTCTCTTATCTGTACTTACCGCATCAAAACACTTATATCTTGTAAGCACAGTATCCGGAACACAGGAAAACCTCAATTAAGTATTTTGTTATTATTTTTATTGTTATTATTAAAATATTTGTTGAATAATAGATCTAAATTAAATTCTCTGAGGCCAGTACTTACTTACCTATTTTGGAATATTGATATTGCTGTTGTGTGGACGTTTCTCGTCCTTTGCTGTACAGAATTAGCAACGTGATAAAATAAGGTAGTTAGATATGGAAGAAACCCAGACACATGCTTTGCATCTGAAACTTGGAATTAGGCAAACGATCACCAGCCATTCTTTCAATGCAGCGCTGGGCTTGATTTTTGTTGTCTGGGTACATTATTTCTGTGCAAGCAAAGGTTAACTTGTAGATTGTTGCCTCACAGAGATACAAGCAATTTTTGTCAGTTCACTAGCCTCCCCAGAGATTGTGGTCAATGGTCTGTTGGACACAAGCCAGTTTTATATCTAATGTAACAATTTTATTCTGAAATTTTTCTTGTCAAATTAGCCTATAGACATAAGTTCTTTTTTAAAGAAATTTTATTTAAATCCAAGTTAGTTAACATGTGGCATAAAAATGGTTTCAGGAGTAGAATTCAGTGATTCATCACTTAGCATACAACACTCAGTGCTCATCCCAACAACTGTCCTCCTTAATGGCCGTCACCCATTAAGCCCATCCCTCCACCCAAGATCCCTCCAGCAACCCTCAGTTTGTTCTCTGTATTTAAGAGTCTCTTATGGTTTGTCTCCCTCTCTGTCTTTATCTTATTTTTGCTTCCCTCCCCGCTAAGTTCATCTGTTTTGTTTCTTAAATTCCACATGAGTGAAATCATATATTTATCTTTCTCTGACTTATTTTGCTTAGCATAACACATTTTAGTTTCATCCATGTTGTTGCAAATGGCAAGATTTTATTCTTTTTGATCATGGAGTAGTATTCCATTATATATATATATACACACACACACCACAACTTCATTTGTCAGTCAGTGAGCATTTGGGCTCTTTCCATACTTTGGCTATTGTTGAAAGTGCTGCTGTAAACATTGGAGTGCACGTGTCCCTTTGAATCAGCATTTTTGCATCCTTTGGATAAATACCTAGTAGTATGGTCGTAGGGTAGCTCTATTTTTAATTTTTTGAGCTAAGTCTCCTACTTAGCTAAGATTTTTTTTCACATATATTCATTCTATATCCGCGTGACAGTAATGATTTTATGTTTTTGAAAATTATACTGTAACAGTGCAGTTTGACAATATTTTAGGAAGTTGTTCATCTCAACTCTGACAGTTATTGAAAAGGCTCCCCATTAACCTGAGCACCATTGCCTATATAGGATGCTATTCTACAACATGGATATAGCTGATTTTCTTTGATGACTTATACTTAAAAATTGGAAGTTAAACGTGGAGATATGACAGATTCAACATTTGTTGACATTTGAACAACCCTGATGGCATAAGTGTCTTTAGTTTAATTCTCCAAGAAGGAGTTTTGGAGAAAAACAAAACCCAGTAATAACAGTAACAAACTCACCAGCCTTGTTACAATACCTTTGTCCTATAAGAGAGCAACATCTGCCTTCTGTGTTCCTAACCACGGCTGCTTCGGCTCATGTTAGCTCACTGTACTGATGCTGGAAACAGTATATTTCGAAACAGTATCTGCAGGCATCTTTGTTTTGGGCCCTTATTTTATTATTTTGTTTTATTTTATTTTATTTTATCTTATCTTATTTTATTTTAGAGAGAAAGAGAGCACGAGCAGGGGTCGGGGCAGAGGGAGAAGGAGAGAAAGAATCTTAGGAGGTCCCTTGCCCTGTGTGGTGCCCAGTGCAAGACTCCATCTCACGACTGTGAGATCATGACCTGAGCCGAAATCAAGAGTCAGACGTTTAACCGACTGAGCCACCCAGGCGCCCCAGGCCCTAATTTTAAACGCTCTATTCACATACGTAAGGTAGTAACCAAACTAAAGTCTAGATTTGACTTAATGCTGGCAAAGGAAAATTTCTATTTCAAAAAGCACAGTTTTGGAAAAGCTCCATTAGGCAAGATGAGAATCAAGAGTCTTCTGTCAAAGAATACACAGTAGTAATGAAAAAAAAAAAACATTTTCCTGGAATGTTTCTGCCTGGCAAAGAACTTTGCAAGATGAATGTGGGATTTTTTTCTTCCCCCAGAACCTAACACTTTAACATTTATTATACATATAAAATATACTTTTAAGTTTATTTATTTTTGAGAGAGACAGAGACAGTGTGAGTGGGGAAGGGGCAGAGAGAGAGGGAGACAGCTGTCAGCACAGAGCCCGATGTGGGGCTCAAACTCATGAAACTGTTAGATTATGACCTAAGCTAAAACCGAGTCAGACACATAACCAACTGAGCCACCCAGGTGCCCCTAGATAGAGAACTGTTCTGATTATCTGTATCTATTAATATTACCTACTTTATCCTCAGAACATTCTGGCAGGCCAGGAAACAGATACATATCATATCTAACACTCAGTTACTTTTTTCTACTCTGTTAGTCATAGGTTTGACATTTGCCATGGTAACAGCCAAACATTTAGTTCCAAAGATACAAATGATAATGTGCACTAATCTCTATAAATAGAAGCAAATGTCTCAGAAACACATCATATGAAATGGTTGATAACATAACTATTTGAAAAAACCTGAGATTATGATTATATATGCACATATTTATACATACACACAATAGTTTATACTATAAGTATTTGAAAGAGTTGAGACTTTGGCTAAAACAGTGTATACCCATTACTTAAACACTTTTATAATAACACATTTTCTATGATTCGAAAGGGACTTTAAATTTCATAATGTCTCTGGTCAACGTTACAAGTTTGAATATCATTACTTTGTTATACTTACATTGACTTACCAATTAAAAACATTTCCTAAAATATCTGATAAGTAAGTTTTTAATATATGTGAATATAAAAAAAGGATGTTTGAAATAGCATAGGAGAGGGGCGCCTGGGTGGCTCAGTTGATTGAGCATCTGACTTCTCAGGTCATGATCTCGCAGTCTGTGGGTTCAAGCCCTGCGTCAGGCTCTGTGCTGACAGCTCGGAGCCTGGACCCTGCTTCGGATTCTGTGTCTCCCTCTCTCTCTCCCCTGTTCACACTCTGTCTCTCTCAAAAAAAAATTTTTTTTTTAAATTTAAATTGCAATAGCGTAGGAGACTATACTGTGTCCCTGCTTACTTTTGTTATTGTTTCCGAAGGTGAAACGACATTACTTTGTGGGGTACAGTACAAGGTAGAAACATTTCTGGCCAAAAAAAAAATTACTTCAAAGGGAAGAAAGCAACTGATTTCTGCACATTAACAGAAATCAGTTGCATTCTTATACACTAATAATGAAGCAACAGAAAGACAAATAAAGAAACTGGTCCCATTCACAATTGCACCAAGAAGCATAAAATACCTAGGGATAAATCTAACCAAAGATGTAAAAGATCTGTATGCTGAAAACTATAGAAAGCTTATGAAGGAAATTGAAGAAGATACAAAGAAATGGAAAAACATTCCAATCTCATGGAAAGGAAGAATAAATATTGTTAAAATGTCAATACTACCCAAATCAATCTACACATTCAATGCAATCCCAATCAAAATTCTTCTCGAAGCTAGAACAAACAATCCTAAAATTTGTATGGAACCACAAAAGACCCTGAATAGCCAAAGTAATTTTGAAGAAGAAGACCAAAGTGGGAAGCATCACAATCCCAGACTTTAGCCTCTACTACAAAGCTGTAATCATCAAGACAGCATGGTATTGGCACAAAAACAGACACATAGACCAATGGAATACAATAGATACCCCAGAACTAGACCCACAAACATATGGCCAACTAATCTTTGACAAAGCAGGACAGAACATCCAATGGAAAAAAGACAGTCTCTTTAACAAATGGTGCTGGGAGAACTGGACAGCAACATGCAGAAGGTTGAAACTAGACCACTTTCTGACACCATTCACAAAAATAAACTCAAAATGGATGAAGGACCTGAATGTGAGACAGGAAACCATAAAAACCCTAGAGGAGAAAGCTGGAAAAAATCTCTCTGACCTCAGCCTCAGCAATTTCTTACTTGACACATCCCCAAAGGCAAGGGAATTAAAAGCAAAAATGAACTATTGGGACCTCGTGAAGATAAAAAGTTTCTGTACTGCAAAGGAAACAATCAACAAAACTAAAAGGCAACTGACGGAATGGGAAAAGATATTTGCAAATGATATATCGGACAAAGGGCTAGTATCCAAAATCTATAAAGAGCTCACCAAACTCCACACCCGAAAAACAAATAATCCAGTGAAGAAATGGACAGAAAACATGAATAGACACTTCTCTAAAGAAGACATCCAGATGGCCAACAGGCACACGAAAAGATGCTCAATGTCGCTCCTCATCAGGGAAATACAAATCAAAACCACACTGAGATACCACCCCACACCAGTCAGAATGGCCAAAATGAACAAATCAGGAGGCTATAGATGCTGGAGGGGATGTGGAGAAACAGGAACCCTCTTGAACTTTTGGTGGGAATGCAAACTGGTACAGCCGCTCTGGAAAACAGTGTGGAGGTTCCTCAAAAAATTAAAAATAGATCTACCCTATGACCCAGCAATAGCACTGCTAGGAATTTACCCAAGGGATACAGGAGTATTGATGCATAGGGGCACTTGTACCCTAATGTTTATAGCAGCACTTTCAACAATAGCCAAATTATAGAAAGAGCCTAAATGTCCATCAACTGACGAATGGATAAAGAAATTGTGGTTTATATACACAATGGAATACTACGTGGCAATGGGAAAGAATGAAATCTGGCCTTTTGTAGCAACGTGGATGGAACTAGAGAGTGTGATGCTAAGTGAAATAAGCCATACAGAGAAAGACAGATACCATATGGTTTCACTCTTATGTGGATCCTGAGAAACTTAACAGAAGACCATGGGGGAGGGGAAGGAAAAAAAAAAAAAAAGAGAGGGAGGGAGCCAAACCATAGAGAGTCTTAAAAACTGAGAATAAACTGATGGTTGATGGGGATGGGGGAGAGGGGAAAGTGGGTGATGGGCATTGAGGAGGGCACCTGTTGGGATGAGCACTGGGTGTTGTATGGAAACCAATTTGACAATCAATTTCATATTAAAAAAATAAATAAAAATAGATAAATAAAGGGAAGAAAGCAAGCCACAGTCATCCCTGATGACACAAAGTTCTGACAGACAAATCGTGAGCAGATATTTCAAGCCATTTCTCAGAAGCAGAAGGACATTTCAGCTAAGAAAGGAAGGCAGGAAAATCATGTGGAGTCAGTGTGCTGATTTCCCCGGCACAGAATGATTTTTATCTAGAAAGAAGCTAGATTAGAAATCCTTTTTGATATGTAGTTTGGCATAGAAGAGGGTTAACAAATAGTACTCCCAAAGAAAATGATTGTATCTAACCACAGCAAAATGTCTAGAGAAGTCTAATATTCAGTCACTTAGATTCATAGTATCAAGTATCTCGATATATCCAACATGCAGACATTAGGCAATATGTGGACAAAATGGGCATCTATTTTTTTAAAACTCTTATTTGGGGGTGGCTGGGTGGTCTATTCAGTTAAGCTCAGGTCATGATCTCGTGGGTTCAAGCCCCACATTGAGCTCTGTGCTGACATGACAGTGCAGGGCCCGCTTGGGATTCTCTCTCTCCCTCTCTCTGCTGCCTCCCCCTCCCCGCTCATGCTCTCTCTCTCTCTCTCAAAATGAATAAATGAATGAAAAAAATAATTAAAAAAACTCCTATTTGCATATTTTAATATTGGCAAAGAGCTCAAAGGAATGAAATGGCTGAATGGATCCACCTCCTAATTAACCTGTTCATTCATTCATTCGTTCGTTCGTCCATTCAACAGGTACCTATCAGGGGACTTGCCATGTGCTAGATCTGAACTCCATATTAAAGACGCAGCAGTGAGCAGGGCATGAAACCCATACAGCGTTCACAGTCGTTAACTGAACATTTCTTCTCTGCTCCTCTGTCTGGTGCTGACCACTAGGGTTACAGAGAAATAAGAAAAGGCTCCCACTTCCAGAAAGCTCTTGGTTTAATGGTGGAGACAGACACATCCAATACGGGCCAAAGGTTCTGCCATTGAGGCGAGCATAATGAGCTGTGGGAATGAATTAGGAAATACATTCGCGACAACGTTTGATCTTAATCGCGCCTGAAACAGTGTTCCATCCGATCGGAAAGAAGCACTTGGTAGCATTGAGCTGAGTATTTTTTATTCGTTTGTTGGCTTATAGTGTATCACTGACATCCCTTTTATTAATTAAATAGTTAAAGAAAACGCAGAGAGAGAAGCTAATTACAAAAGTAAATGATTAGACATCATGACATTTAAATGTGGCTTTTGACTCGTAAACAAGAATTGGAACGAAAACAACATCAGCGAAAAAACCCAAGTTCCGTATGTTTGAACCGTTTATTTCCCTGAACCGCATGTGGCTGGAAACTGGGGTTTCAGGGTGGTTTCCCCGCCACCTGTGGGGCCTCGTCTTTGCCTCCCTTCCCTCTTCCTCACCTCAACAGCAGCCTTTGTCAACTTGAGGTCAAAACCATGCGTAATTTTGGACATAAGCTACACAACTTCAGGGCAATTATATAAACCCAGTATAACCCAGTAGATCCCCTGGATTGACTGAGTATCCAGAATTCTGCTTTCAACTTTAGTTTTACTAAAGTCTTATCTGTCAGATTGCCTGAGTCTTAAAGAAACAAGAGCCTACAGTCGGATGTCAAAGGGCAGACCCCATGTTCACACCTCATGTCAGGCCGGGAATTATCTGTATTATAGGTTGACCCCTAGGGTCCTCCCACTCATTCTGTGTCTACCCCTTTTTCCTCACACTTTTCTGTGGACTCATTTGACTGAGTTTTACACTTTGTGTTTATTGTATAGATTTCCCCATGCTCTCTTCAGGTCATCACAACTAATTATATATAAATATTATTAATTATATTATATATACAATATATATAAAGGCTGAAAGAGGATCATTGAATACAAAACTGGCCGCCATATTTATCAGTTTCATAAATGAGTTGGGGGGAGAATGAGAGAATGAAAAATAAAAAAAAAATAGTCTTGACAATTGAGGAGCGTCCTTTAAACAAAGCAGCAAACTGGTAGAATGTTCTACCTCTAGCTGGCTGTTTGGGGTTTGATAAACACTACACACATAGGAAAATAATTGTCCTAAAATGTTATGTGTATTTTAAAAACATTGTAAGAAATGTTCTCTATTATTTACAGGATACAATCTAAAACCTTTACCCGTCATTTATCGTTCACCATAATGTAGCCTTAGTTAACTTTTTAATTCTTTTTTTTTTTCAACTGAGGTGAAATTCTTATAACATAAGTTCAACAACAAAATGAAAAATTTAGTGACATTTAGTGCATTCAACCACCGCCTCTATCTACTTCCAAACATTTCATCACCCCCAAATAAACGTTGAGCCCATTAAGCAGTGCCCCCCCTTCCCCCACCTCCTGGCAACCACCAATCTGCTGTGTCTAAGGATTTAAGTATTCTGAATATTTCATATAAATGGAATCATACAATGTGTGGCCTTTTGAGTCTGGCTTCTTTCACTTAGCATAATATTTTTTTTTAATTTTTTTTAATTTGTATTTATTTTTGAGAGAGAGAGAGCATGAGCAGGGGAGGGGCAGAGAGAGAGGGAGAGAGAGAATCCCAAGCAGACTCCAGGCTCCAAGCTGTCAGCACAGAGCCTGACGTGGGGCTCGAACTCATGAACCATGAGATCATGACCTGAGCTGAAGTCGGACGCTTCACCGACTAAGCCACCCAGGCGCCCCTACTTGGCGTAATATTTTTGAGATCCGCCCACACTGTGACATGTGTCACTCTGTCATTCTTTTCAATGGCCGAAAAGTATTCCATTGTACCATATTATATTTACCCATTCATCACTTGATGGATATTTGATGTCTTTTCTATATTTTCTACATTAGACTGTTATGAACAATGCTACTGTGAACACTTATGCACACATAGATTTTTATGTGGACACAGTTTCATTTCTCTCTGGTGAAAATGAACGGAATTACTGGGTCATAAGGTGACTCTATGTTTAACCTTTTAAGGAATTGGCAGACTGTTTTCCTGCGCAATTTTACATTCCCACCAGCAGCGTATGAGAGTTGCAATTCCTTCACATCCTTACCAACACTTGTTATTTTCTCCTTAAAAAAATTACAGCCGTTCTAGTGGGTGTGGAGTGGTATCTCACTGAGGTTTTGATCTACCTTTCCTTGATGACTAATGATGTGAGCATTTTTTGGGGTGCTTGGTAGTCATTTGTATGTCTTCTTTGGAGAAATGTCTATTCAAGTCCTTTGCCCATTTTCAAATTGGGTTTTCTGTCTTTTTATTGTTGAGTCGTAAGAGTTCTTTATACATTCTGGATCTTAGACCCTTTTCAGATACGCTATTTGCAAATATTTTCTTCCAATCTGCCGGTTGTCTTTTAACTTTCTGGATAATGCTCTTTAGTGCACAAAAGTTGTGAATTTTGTTAAAGTCTAATTTACCTATTTTTAATGTTTTCCCTCATACTTCTAGGGTTAACTTTTTGCTTTTACATCAAAGAAAAGATGAAGAGCTAGAAAGGCATCTCCTTGGCTCAGGGTTATTTGATAGCCTTCAAACATCGAATGGTGGGTGGTGGGGGAGGGGGGCGGAATGATGGGCTCTGGATGATTTCACTTTCTCTTCACTATGTTTATTAGTATGGAGAACAAATAATAGAGCCTTTTTATGCTTATAAATGATAGTTTTTTTTTTCTGAGAACTTGCCACTCATCTGAAACAGCATTTTTCTTTCAAGAGACAGAAACACATCCTAAGGGATACGGTGCAAATTGCTACGTGTATGATCAAAGGGCAGGTTTCTGGAAGTCTGCACTTTCTATCTTTTCTTAGAAAGTGCTATGGATTTTTTTGCATACCAAATAACAGAATCCAAATTCTAACAAGTACATGCTAGAAAAGGGTCCTGTGGAAGATCTAACATTTATCGGGTACCTCTAAGCATCAAGTACATGGGAGATCCTTGCCATGGATTACCCATTTAATTCTTAAACACCTCAGAAGTGGATGGTATTATCCACATTATCTTCATTATTATGACACTCTAGTTTAAGGCTTAGGGGATTCTATTATTTTTACATTATTACATAAATAATAACATCTATTATTATTATTATAAAATTTGCCTTGTGTTATTCATTTTGTAGTTGGTAAATCTAGCGGGAGCTATTCCATTTCCATTTGAAAACCTAAGACCATAGATGCCATATTCCAAAGGGAAGGCATCCTTTTGAAAAGTGAATCTGATGATCCCTTTCCCCTGCCTATAATAACCTTTCAGTGGGTTCCCACTCTTCTTAGGCTTTAAAAGACTTTCCTAATCCTTTGACTACCTCCCCACCTCATTTTCTTTACCCTTTTGTCCTCCGCACCCACCCTAGGGCATTGTCTGCCTTCTCATAACCCTAACATGTACCCCGTAGCTATCACAGTCAAGACTGTTGACTGACTTGACGACCTTTCCTTTGCCACATGCATTCCCTAGCATGCTGAGGGGTGGGGGGAAACCTCGAAGGTAGAATTTGGGGTGGAGCCCCAACTCTGAGATCTCTAGATGCTCATCTTCAAGGTCCAGAGTTGGCTCACTCAGACAGACGGGGATATTTCACACCTTCAGCCTCCATATTGACGTCAGCAAAGTTAAGAAAGGTCCCCAAACTTCCATGTTCCTGGCAACCTCACTGCTCCCCTGTCACCACACAGACATAGGCAGGAGTTAAATGCCCCACCCCCACCCCCACCCCAAGAGCTGTGTGGTCCTGGCCCCTCCTTTCTCCTCTCTCCCTTCTATCATAGTGCTCACAACCTCGGCACTTCTATGCGCCAGAACATCAGACACAGTAGTACAAGACTCTTTGTTTCTATTTATATCAGTCACCAAAAGAATCTCCTGGTTCCCAGAACACCACTCCAGACTTCACCTCTTTTCCCTATCTCCTATCCCGTTTCCACACTTGAAACCCTTCCCCTGAAGCCTCTGGAGCTCGGGTGGACCCCAGTGCAACTTGTTTATAGACCCCGTGTGGGCCCTTGTCCTTCTTCATCTAACTGTCTAGACCTGACCCAAGAATGGCTGGTTCCTTGTAGCTTTCAGTGTCTGTGTTAATTCACCCCTGCAGAGCCAGGCCTGGAGGGGGGTCTTCCCTTGTCCTTGTTGCCACATCCAGATGACTGTCCTTCCCCTTTCTTAAAAATCCTCAGCTTGCAGCTTGTGCTCTTGGTCCATATTACTCACCAGTCCTTCTTAGTGTGGTCATCCCCCGCTTCGTTGTACAGGCCACATTATTGGAAGATGCTAGTGTTTGCATTGTCACTCCTGTCTCCCCCCCACCCCTAGTTTATTGAGATATAATGACATCTAACGGTGCATGCGTTTAAGCTCTGTGGTCTGATTTGACACACTTATATGTTGCACTATGATAATCTCCTATATTTTATATAAGAAAATCTATTATAACCTATTATATTTTCCCCTATTTTTACAGATGTTCTTTCTCCCCCCCCCCCCCGAAGTTCTAAGACTTCTGTTTATCATTTCTGCTTTGTCTAGTGTAATTACTTTAGAAATTCTTTAAGGATGGGTTTATGACACAAATCCTTTTAGTTTTCTTCTATCCAAAATTGTTTCTAATTCCCCTTCATTCCCAAAGGACCCTTTCAATGGATATAGAATTTGTGGTTGATTTTTTTTTTCTTTCAATACTTAAAAAACATTGTGTTATCTCCTTCCAGTATCCGCGGTCTCAGGTAAAAACTAGGATGCAATTCAAATTGGTATTTCCCTATATGGGATCTGTCATTTCTCTCTGGCTGCTTTCAAGATTTTATTATTGTCTTACAATTTCCAAATGTATATTTCCAGCTCCTCAGGCCCAAACCCTTGGTGTCATCCTTGACCTCCCATTCGTGTTTCTAATATCCCCCACCCAGTCTGTCACCTCTTAACTTCAAGAAATATACATGGGGTCTGTCATACTGTCCTCTCCTCCACGGCTACCTTTCTGATCAAAGCCATCATCACATTGGTTGATCACATCACGTCTCATTGGGTGATCATAATATCCAGGTAATGGTATCTCCACCTTATCTCTTTTCCCCATCTGAGTCTCAGGGGCCAGCTTCTCAATCTGGAAAATCAAGTCTGCAGCTCTCACAAAAACACTCTCGTTCTACTTTCTCTGTTTATTTAATACGTTAGGACTTGGGACATGTGAAAGTTTTATGTGTTGTCAGCTTATTCTCCTACTTAAATGATTTCCTAAGGTAATCTCACTCTTTTGTGATGGAGCTCATTTCTTAAAGTTCACTTTAAAAAAAACTTTTTTTAATGTTTATTCAGTTTTGAGAGACAGAGAGCAAGCAGGGGTGGGGCAGAGAGAAAGAGGGAGACAGAATCCGAAGCAGGCTCCAGGCTCCGAGCCGTCATCACAGAGCCCGACGTGGGGCTCCAACTCACGAACTGTGAGATCATGACCTGAGCCGAAGTCAGATGCTTAACCGGCTGAGCCACTCAGACACCCCCTTAAAGTTCACTTTAAATTTAGAAAAAAACCTTTCAATCATTCAAATTCCTACTTTAAGTGTTCAACAGCATTGCCTTTTAGCAACAAAGTAAATCGCAAAAAAAAATTGTGTGAGTAACGGAGGGTAGCTGGGTGGTGTGGTAATTGATCCTTCCCCTGTGTGTGCTAGAGTAGGATCGTTTTTTTTATGAATTCTCATGTATGTGAGTTTTGAGAAGAAGGGGATGGAAATTCACTGCAAGGTTAGCCCATCCGCCTCCCTGTCGGGACAAAATATTTTGCTTCCAAATGAGACCTTCAAGCTTTTGTCCCATCGCAGCACACATCCCGGATCTCAGCATGGCAGGGATTATCTGGAATGTGGGAGCTGTTAGTCCTCATGACCTACTGGCAGATTAGTGGATGGGGTGATGACTGTTAAGAACACCTGGGGCGCCTGGGGGGCTCAGTCGGTTGGGCGGCCGACTTCAGCTCAGGTCATGATCTCACAGTCCGTGAGTTCGAGCCCCGCATGGAGCTCTGTGCTGACAGCTCGGAGCCTGGAGCCCGCTTCCGATTCTGTGTCTCCCCCTCTCTCTGCTCCTCCCCTGCTCACGCTTTGTCTCTCTCTGTCTCAAAAAGAAATAAAAACATTAAAAAAAATTTTTTTAAAACACCTATAGCGGCCCTGGTTGACAAGGACCATTTGTCTGCTTGACTTCAAGATAGAGTCAACAGGGATTGTGGTTTCACATCTTCATGGAGGGACCTTTTCTTTTCTAGTTTACCATTCCTTCCATCCAGAGACCTTGCCAATACATTGACGGTTCATTTTGGCAAATCCTATTTTTTGATTTCTTGACTCTAAGCTTCCTAATTCTTGACTGTTTCCTTTTATTTATGCTGCTTTAAGAAGGAAACTCAATTTCACCCTTTTCCAAGGCTATTGAAGTTACCTAAAAGGACAATCCCCTTTCCACTGCCGCAACTGTGGCTTTTTGCTGTTGTTGGAAAGTATATTTAAATTCCGTAAAGTCTACTTTAAAGACACCAATCTGCTCGACACAATGTTAGTACGTATCAACATTTTGTCAAATTCTTCAACTTTTTAAAGAGAGAAATGAAAATTTTTAATGAACTGGAAATCACCTTATAATTCAAAAGCCTTCCCAATGGATTTGCCACTGAAAACGAAGCAAGAAAACTCACAGATTGTGGCTCATTCTGTGTCGGAGCCCACAGCCGTAGTAGCATAGGGTAGAGAAGAACTTTTATCTACCTCAGTGGGATTTTGGCGGGGGGCGGAGGGCGGGGGGCGGGTTGTCGATACGTGTTTTAGAACTTAATTGCGGGATATTGTACAATCGATTGTGTATATTTAAAGGGCTCCACGTGATCGTCTTTGAGACATGTGTAAACTATCTTGCGTTTTCTAATCGTGTAAAGCTGACACCCTCACCACAATCCACATAACGAACATGCCCATTGCCCCGAAAAGCTTCCGATGCGGCTTTTAATACCCGCCCACCACCCTTTTGCTACCATTACTTAATGGGAGTTTACAGGGAAACAAATGAAGCAAATGGCCGAGAACCGGTGTGAAAACCACATGTCTCGAGTGCTGTGCTGTGGTTCTCTCCTGCATGTGTGATTTGGACGGTGTATGGTTATTTTATGGTAAGGTCTTTTTCTTTACTCTCTAGGCTTTCCTTTTTTTTTAAGTCTATTTACTTATTTTGAGAGAGAGAGAGAGTGGGCGAGGGGCATAGGGAGAGGGAGACAGAGGATCCAAAGCGGGCTCTGTGCTGACAGCAGAGAGCCTGATGCGGGCCTCGAACTCATGAACCGTGAGATCGTGACCTGAGATGAAGTCAGTAGTCAGACGCTTAACTCGTTGAGTCACCCGAGTGCCCCAGATAGCTATTTCATTTTTGGATGATTAGGAGAAAATGAACATTTATTTCATTGCCAACCTTTCCTCCCTCCTTTCCCCCTCTTCTCCTTCCCGCCCTCCCTTCTTCTCTTTCTCCTTCCTTCCTTTCCTCTCCCCTCTTTGATTTATTTTTGAGAGAGAGAGCACAAGCAGGGGAGGAGCAAAGGGAGAGAGAGAGAGAGAGAGAGAGAGAATATCACAAGCAGGCTCTGTGCCCAGGGCTGAGCTCCATGCCACGCTCAATCTCCTGACCCATTGGGCTCGATCTTACAACTCTGAGATCATGACCCAAGCTGAAATCAAGAATCTGATGCTTAACCGACTGACCCACTCAGGTGCCCCTACCCTCTTCAATTTAGTAGTTGGGGCCTTTGAATTAAACTAAAAAGAAGAAGAAGAAGAAGAAGAAGAAGAAGAAGACGGCAGATTGACAGGAGAAAACGTTTATTTCACATGCACACAGAAGCTTCACGTAAGAGAAATGCAACCCCAAAGGAGTTGGCCAGATGTGAGAGGCCCTGTACCATTTGACCAAAGGCTGATAAATTGTAGAGAAGTGGCTAGCGAAAGGCCAGAGGGGTTGGGCTTCTAGGGAGGATACATTGTGGGGACCTAAATATTTCAGGATAAAATATTGGAAGATAAAGATTATTTCGGCAAGCTATGTTTATGCAGATTCAAGCTGGTGCTGACTGTCCATTCCCTGTGATAAGGGTTGTTCTCTTCCTTCTGTTATGGGGGAGAGAGGAGGGGGGACACCTTCACAGAGGGAGACTTATGCCCTGCTTTTCTTAGGCAGAAAGGATGAGAGCCTGGAGGTACTCTGGTGTCTGTCGTCTTCTAATCGCCTTCAGCTCAAAATAGTCCGCATGCTCACGTGCCGTATTGAGTAGCACATTCTGACCCCCTTCATTTTCTACTTTTCTTGTATAGTTGCTCATTTCCACCATGAAGCATGCAGTAAGGTGTGAGGCCGTGGGCTCCACAAAGTCTCTCCCCTTTGTGTTCTGACTGCTCGAAGCCCTCAGTGCTGGTAGGAGTTCAAGTACAGCCTCCCTTGGACCACAGGCTCTCAGAATGTGTTTTATCCGATAATGAGTGCATTTTCGTCCATCACCAGAGTGTCCCTTAAATTATTTCAGACTCGAAGTCCTTAAATTTAAAGCAGCCTGATGCAACTTGGTCAGAACACATAGTTTGAATGTAGGCACCTTGACCTGAAATGTTTGAAAGTAACAATGTGATTGGTTTTAGCGATCTATTCCTAAAAGGCTGGAGGGCTGTCGGTACCTAGGCAGCCCCATCTGAATGCTAGGGAGGAATCAGGTACCTTCCTGGCCCTTGGGATTGAGAGGGCCCAATGGCCATGCCTGAGGCAGTGCAGAACGTTCTGACCAGTGCCGGCGTTGCTGGTTTTTGGAGAGACCTTCCTTTTGACTAGTTGACAGAAGCTGGGTTTCTTTGGAGACCCACAGACTTCCAGAACAATTGTGTCCTTTCTTTGCCACCAGTGCCTCCCTGTTTGGAATAGTGGAATGACAAGAATTTGTAACCTTTAACCCCTCCAGGCATAGGACAAGAGGTGGTATTAAAGCTTGTTAGTATTTAATCATACTATATCTCGGTGCAAAGTCTCACTCATTCAGAGCAAAAATGACTTGTGCATAGATCACCTCTGCACCTAGGAAGTTAGTCCTTAATGAGACTAACACAGTCTAACACGTACTTTACTGACAAGGCGGGTATAAATTTGAGTCTTCTGCTTCATAACTTGTTATGGTTTGTTTCCCATGGTTTGGTATGAAAAAGTTAAGCTAAATGTCACCTTGAAAGAAAAATACCTCATAGTTTGTCAAAACTTGGATTTGGTTGGCCTAGAACTGCATCATTAAAATATCAAAATGTAAGTGAGTTATTATCAGCATTTTTTTTCTTGCATAGATAGGAGGTTACTCTAGTCCATAACTAACATAGACCTTAGCTTTTACAAGTGTGGAAAATAAGGTCAACATTAAAAAAAATTTTTTTCAGCTTTATTTATTTTTGAGAGAGAGAGAGAGACAGAGACAGAGACAGAATGTGAGTGGGTTAGGGGCAGAGAGAAAGGGAGACACAGAATCTGAAGCAGGCTCCAGGCTCCGAGCTGTCAGCACAGAGCCCGACGTGGGCTCGAATTCACAAACTATGAGATCATGATAAGGTCAACGTTTTAAAAATACACACCTGGCTAATTACGTTGAGTTTTAGCTTTAGAAGTAAGGGGGAAAATAATCTTAAAGAAAAAGCAATGTGGGAACGAGCAAGAACAGATAGAAAAAAGAGACAGGAATTGCTGTTGGTCGAGTGTTTCCTCTTGGGCAGGCATCGTGCTCGGTAGGCACTCTTCCCTTTGCTATCTTGAGGAGGAGAGAAGAATAAGGATCAAAATGACCCCCTCTGGGGTATAATTAGCTCTTTCCCTTGAGACTCTTACCTCACTTGACAACCTATCATTGTCACAAGCCAATAAGACAGGCTGCAGTGGGCATAATTGTTCCCTTATCCTAAATAAAAGGAAAAATATGCAGAACATGTGCTCAGAGGAGAATTCCAGGTGGATCCCAGGTCTCTAAGATTTGCTTTCCCTGGTTTGACCAGACTTCATGCTTGCCGATGAGAAATTGTTAACCTACCTTTCCTCTTACTGGGACATTATTCACCGTAATTAAATGAGTATCTGCTGAGCACCTTTTATGTGCCATGTGGTGGGACAGGTGAGGGAGAAGAGTGAGAGATGATCTCTGTGTTCAAGGACATAGACATCCACTCACGGATAAACACGAGACCCGCTCTATACAGAAGAGGGTGGGATGTGCCCTCCTCGAGCCAGGTGCTCATTCTGATGAAGGCTCTGTAGAAAACTTCCAGAAAGGACCTCGGTGCATGGTGGGAGATGAGGGAAGGGGATTCTAGACAAGGGAGCTAAATAAGGACGCAGAGGCATGGAAGTGTGTCTTGTAGCTATGGAAGGCAAAAGAAGGGTCTAGCTGGATGGGTACCATCTGGGCGTCGAGTTTCCAAAGAGGCTGGAAAGGTAGATCACATCTGGGCTTTGGCAGACTTTGAATGCCAGCTGGAATCAGAATGGGAAGTCCAGTAAAGGTTTTTGAACAGGGAAAGATGGACTGGAGACGAGGGAGACTGGAGGCAGAAGACCACTAGGAGACCATCATTGTCAGAGTCTGTGTTAGAAGTTATGTGGGAAAAAGCCATGAGACTATCTATGGAAACAAACGTGGTCTTCAGAAAGACATTAAAGGTTGGTCAAAAGAGCTTTGGGCATGGACATTGGAGACTAGATTCTGTCACTTCCAAGTCATTGACTAAGCTAGTCTCTTAAGTTGCTGAGATGAGTTTCTTGATTTGCAAAATGGAAAATTCTGAGATGCTATACCCATTGTTCTAGATTCTGGAGTTCTGGCAGTAGAGTAAAACAAACAAAACGGCTGCCATCACTGTTGGGGGAATAGAAAAGAAACACTGTAAGTAAGGAAAATATATAGAGTATTGGTAATAATGAGTGGTAAGGGGGAAAAAAATAAAGCAGAGAGGGGGGATATAAGATGATGAAAGAGCATATTGAAATTTTAGGTAAGGGCGGGAGCTCACCATGACAGATTGGGAGGAAATGAGAAGGTCAGCATGCAGATATCTGGGGAAAGGGTTCCAGGAAGAGAAAAACAGGAAGTGCAAGGGTCCTGGGGCAGGAGCACCCTAGGAGTATTTGAGAAATATATGAAGACCAGAATGCTGGAGCAGAGATATGGGAAGCCAGATCATGTAGAGCTTGTGGATTAAAGTACTTTGGCTTTTTACCCTTAGTAAAAGGGAAAACTGTTGGAGGGTTTTGAGCAAAGGCACGACAAGATGTGACTTAGGTTTTCACTATAGCCTTCAGACAGTATGTTGAAGAGAGGCAGGAGTTAAGGAGAGAAACAAGGAGACCATTTTGGAATAGTCCAGCATGCAGGGTACGGTCCCTGCAAGGGGGTTGGGGTGGGAGAAGGGTCCAGGTCCCTGATCTATTCCGACAGTAAAGCTCGCAGCATGTGCGGACAGCCTCCAGACAGACTGTAAGAGAAAGAAACTCAAAAGTGACTTCAGGTTTAATGAAGCTGCCCCTGGCTCATTTAGAGAAAACCACAAGGAACTAGACTGTGTGGGAATCCTAGGAGCTCCATGTTGAACATGTTTTAATTGAGATATTTGAGTGGAAATGCGTGTCAGGCGGTTGGCCGGGAGCCTGGTGTGGAAGGAAAAGATCTTACTGCGGATGTGGAGCTACGGGTCATTAGCACCCAGTTCCTGAGAGAAGAAGTGAATTTTGCCAAAGCGGTTTTTATTGACCACGGTTTTCTTATAAGAGTGAGCTTCCAGGTCCCTGAGAGTGAATAAAGGAACGGACAATGAATGGTCAGACCGTATCTAAAAATAAAACTCTGACCCATCATCTGCAGCAACCAGACCAGGAAGTTAGCCTGCCAACTTTAGATCAGCTTGTAGAAAGTCAGACCACTATCTCCAGTAACAACCCAGGAAGCCAAACAATGACCCCTGGGACCATCAGCCCCAAACAGCCAGGACTTGATTAAAATTGGTAGCTTTCCTAATTTTTGTCCCCATTTCCAACTTAAGACCAACCAGAGAAAGTCTAACACACCCCTAACCGATCAATAGGGTCCCCAATTCTAGTTAGCTCAACTTCAGCTCCTCAAGGTCAACAGCCTCCAATCAGGGCACGCCTGAAACCTCTTTCTTCTATAAGGCTTTCCCTCTCCTGTGCCTAACTTCAAGTCCGTGACGAATGTCAGTGATGGTGGCTTGCTGACAGCAAGCTCTGAATGAACAGTGCTTGGCTTGTTCTTATTTGATTGGTCTTGCTTTGGTGTCCACATTTCCCATCATAGCCAAATGACCACTCCAGTAAGGAGATGCTCCAGGATAAATATGGATACAGTTCCCTCTATAGAGAATACCGTGATATTCGCAGAAAACTGTCTTTTTGGCTTCCTGGAAGTTAAAAAAAAATATTTAAACGTAGCATTTGTTGTCAATGCGTTTGTATGCCTCCAAGAACGATCATGTTAAATTGGCTCTTTTCTGCTATGAAACAGCTGAGCCCAAACAATTAATTTTATGGTCAAGCAGTTGCCCTAATTTGGTTACTTGCACAGAAATAACCAGAACCGTAATGGTCTATTTATTTTGTGCTAATAAAGAGTTGAATTTGGCTTGGTCTAAATCATTTGTTAATTTTTTTTTATCGTGATAGTGGGTTTTTTTTAAAAACAGATACATTGGCATTTCTATTATAAAAATTCCACAAATATTATAGTCAAAAGACTTGAATAGAATGGTTAACATGTTCACATATTTTAAAATATGTGTTTTTCAAATACTTAGCTACATTATTTGATCACTTTCGTGACAATTATTTTTCAGTTCCCGATTTAAAGGTTAAAAAGAAGCTGAGATTTTTATGGCCATTGAGCAAGATCCCAGTTTGGAATTAGATGGGTAAGGAGTGCACTTGCTGGGATGAACACTGGGTGATGTACAGAATTGTCGAATCACTAAATCGTATACCTGAAATTAATATAACAATGTGTGTTAACTGTACTGGAATTAACACCTAATAGAAACAAAGCAAATATTTTGTATTGGATTTCATGAGATGGTGGTTAGACTTTGTTTCCATTAGGAGGCAACTTCCCCTTGGGCAATTCTAGCACCTGCTCTAAGGCTTAATTCCCTCATTTCTTTTCTCTTTCTTCCTTCCTTTCTTCCTTTTCTTTTTTCTCTTTCTTTCTTTCTTTCTTTCTTTTCTTTTCTTTTCTTTCTTTCTCTTTTCTTTTCTTTCTTTCTTTCCTTCTTTCTTTTTTTCTTTTCTTTCTTTCTTTCTTTCTTCTCTTTCTTTCTTTCAAGTTTGTTTATTTAACAGAGCCCTGTGAGGGCTCAAACCCAGAAACCAAGAGATCACGACCTGAGCTGAGATGGAGAGTCCGACGCTTCACCGACTGAACCACCCAAGCACCCCTCAGTGTCCTCATTTAAGGCAGAGATGGCGGTATTTGTCCACTGAAACTCACGGGGCTGAGTTGCAGATCTGGCGAGACAATGCGTAGGAAAGAGTTTTGCAAGCTAAGTGCTAACAGCAGTGCAGTTTATTATCACTTAATATTAGCTCCTATTCATTTCAGCACCTCGAAGCACCCTGCAAGTATTCTAAGCCCCGGCCTCCCGCGGAGTACTTTGCTGTCCCTGGCGGGAGCAGCGCGGCTCCCTTCGTTTTGGTGGTTGGTCTGGGGCATCTCAACTGCCGGACATTTCCCTCTGTCCTGGGAAACGCGCCCAGCGCGCGTTGCACCAGACTCGGGAGATCAGAAAGCACCCCATCCGCTCACTTAGCCACGTGGCACTGTTAGGCCTGCACACACCCGCGTTCAATAATGACTTGTGAGCAGCAAAGCCTCATCCGTCCTGCACCGCCTCCAGAGCCTCCCGCCCCATCCCAAGGGCTCACCCCTGCATCTTACATGGAGGGCGTATTGTATTCTGGCCTCTGGGAGAAAACAGCCTTTCTCCCAGGGGAAGGAATGCAGATAATGGGAGGCTTTTCAGGATTTCTTGATGTCCAAAAACTATTGAAACCCACCCAAAGAATGTTCCCTCTCTGACGAGGGCTTGCTTCTTTTACTCAAGTCTCTGCCCAATCGGGGACTTTGTTTTCCCCCCAATTAGTGGCCTCCGGACAGGTTTGCAAGTGGAGCCTCCAGAATTGCGCGGAGAAGCCGGCTGCCCCGTGGCTTGGTCGCTTCCTGTGACCGGAGGCTGCCAAGAGTCAAGTGCGCGCAGGGGCTTCTCTCTCGGAGCTGCGTGGCCTTCCTGGCGAGGATCAACTTACCGCAGGGAGAGAAATCCTTCATTTGACGAGATCCCCGAGGGACGGTTTATACCTGATCTTGTTTCTCATTCCGCAAATGAGTCAGCGATACTACTAGTTAATCGTCCGCCGGAAAACGATCTCAACACTTGACTGCATCTCCCACTAACACCTAAGCAACCGGAATGCCTGATCTAAAATGCAACGTGATCAGGGGTGCCTGGGGGGCCTAGATGGGTTAAGTGTCTGGCTTCGGCCATGAGCTCTCCGGTTTGTGAGTTCGAGCCCCGCGTGGGACTCTTGTGCTGACAGCTCAGAGCCTGTGTTGCATCCACACGACTCCTGAAACAGAATGCTACGGGCACCAGTGACAGTCACAGCAAAGTTTATTACAATGAGAGGCAAGGCCGACCGATCGGGACCAACACTCTTGATAAGAGTGCGGCCTCCAACAGCCGGGGTACAGAGTTTTTATAACCGATCACATCGTTTTATCATCACCTGGGAACAGAACAGAGAAACAGTTCCCAGATGAGTTAGAAACAGTTGCCGGATGAGGTGATTATTTTAGACTTTCTGCCGCTAAGTTGCAACCAGTGGATCTCCTAGACCCTGCCTCTGATGCTCTTTTCTTTGAGCTTTTGTTTCCTTCATTGGTGAAGCCTGATTTATAAGAGAATGATGCGTAATTTACAAGAGTAAAGCAAGGCTGTTATCTCTTGACCTTCAGTGTCAGAACAAAGCTGTTATTTCTCAAGCTACAGTGTTAGCCCTACACTCCAATCTAACCCTTACACCTGGAACCTGCTTCGGATTCTGTGTCTCCCTCTCCCTCTCTGCACTCTCCCCCACTCACACTGTCTCTCTCTCAAAATTAAATAAACAGTAAAGAATTTTTTTAAATGCAATGTGATCTTTACTGTACCTTCTTAAATCTTAGCTTTTCAAATGTATAATCATACACAACACAGATTTTAGCTCAGCATTGTGTTGTTGCACAGAGATCTGTGAATGACTAGTCCATTACTCTCACAAACGATAGATTTGCTCCAAAAGGCGATAAAGAAAATTTTACAATAAAATCATAACAAGCCTTTATTTCAAGGTAGTATCTTACTTTTCTTTTTAACTCAAAGTAACTGCTAGATGTCATCTTATTATCTCTCATCATAACACACAACTCTGAGGCACTCATTAAGGAACACACAACTCTGAGGCACTCATTAAGGAACCACAATATTTTATGCGACAGGTGAAGCAACAATAATATCACTTTGTTTTTTTGATTTTTGTCCTCGACATGCTGGGGAAGTTGATTGTGAGTTGTTTCAGATCTCCAGAATTATGACTGTCCTGATAATTCCACCCAAACAGGCTCCAAGACAAACATTGGTGGGGTTTGAAGTTAATTTTTCTTTAATTATGTGAACAGTTACTAAATTCTCTATTTTATAATTACATTAATGTTTTTAACCTTTTATTTTGTAGGGACAGACCACCGCAAAGGAGTTTAAGGGCTTCTGGTGCTGCTTTTGATCTTTGTCAAGTCCTCAGTTCTCACAAAGTCGAAGAGCAAAAGAGAGGGAATAAGCAAAGGATGGCCAGATCACAGATAAAAATAGAACTTTGACTGGCAACCTGCAACAACTCACCCAGGGAACCACCCCCTTATCTGCAACAAACAGCCCCGTAAGCCACCTGCTGTGAGTCAGCAAGGGGGTCAGAAGAGACCTCCCCCCAAATATGAGGATTATTTTGAGCTCCTGGCAATTCAGAAACAGCAGGCACAAACAGAGCTCCCGCTCCTCCCCCAATCTGCTGAGAAGCAGAGCACAAAATCCCCTTTGTGAGGGGCTCCCTCTCCTGCCCTAGGAAGAGAAGAATTAGTCACGGAGATGGCTTGGCTTCAGTCTGCATAAAGCAACCTCCCTGAAAGAACCCTGGCCTTTCATTGAGTTTCCCTCCCCATGTGTTTACTTTCCCACAGTTCACCGCCCCAAAGCCCACACCCCATTTCCTCTGTGTAGACACTTCTCCACAGTCTGCTGTGCTTTTCTAAAAACAGTGTATAAGCTCCCAGGTCTAACCCACAGTGGATCTTCACCTCTCTTCTGCGAAGCCTCTGTGCACATGTGAAATAAACAGTGTCTCCTGTTAATCTGGCTTTTTATTTTTTTCCTCTCTTTCATTTTCATACTCCAGCTACTGAAATTAAGAGGAGAGAGAAAATGCATTTTTCCTCGCGTTGCAGCTTTGGAGACCCACATGGGATGGCGTGGGCATCCCATTGTCCTGGGGGGCGGTTGGGGGGTTGTAGCTGAGTCTGGAGACATCTAAGCCGAAAACGCAAAAATCCTTACCAAGGCAGGCCTCTCTGACTTCTGTTCAGAGTCCAGGCACATGAGGGCAGTAAGCACGTCTCGTCTAAATCTAAATCAGCAGGAGAAACCACTTGAAGGAGCTAGTTCTCTGGACATTACTCCAGGGTGACTCTCAGTTTGGGGTCCGCATTGGTTATTGGTTCTTTTCCTTCCAGGGACAGCATCGTTTTCCTTTTTATGTCGTATGTGTCATTCGCCTTAAGGAGGGGAATCACAGGGTAAGATTCTCCTTCTGCCTCGTTTGATATCCTGAGAGCTTGGCTTGGATCTCCCTAGCTTTCGACCTGCCAGCGGTCTGCCTGTTGGGCCTGAGGTTGTTTATTGTGAGGTTGGGGGCACTGAGAATTTGTGATGGGCTCTACTGCAAATGGGAGGCGACCCCCGCTTCCTGATGTCCTGCTGACCACTGTCAGCTGTCAGAGTGTTCGGCTAGTCACTTTGGAAGTGACTCTAGACCATATCGTTTGCACCTTCTTGTGTTCATGGTTAAGCTATTAAAAAAAAAAAAAAAAAGCTTATTGGTTTTACTTTTGAGTCACATTTGGAATAGGTACACATTTGGAAAAAATTTTAAGGTGCTACTTGGAAACAAATTAGATATATTACCCACTCAAACGACCTTTAAAAACATCCAGACAGCCGCTTAGCATTTCCAAAAGGTTCCTTGCCCAAAGTTTAATTCACAGTCTCCATTAGATTACGTATCAGGGAAAATCTTAAAAGTAATCTCCACTAATATTGGTAAAAAGTTTTAGTGGTCATTGATTGTATAATCTTAACTTGTTCCATCTTCCAGAAACACAAATTGGATCTATTTTATATGGACCTTGTGACTTTGTATTACTGTGTTTACCTGACTCATGGCTAACATTGTTTTTCATTCAAGGATAATTAACATATGGTGTTATGTTAGTTTCGGGTGTTCAGCACCATTAACATATGGTGTTATGTTAGTTTCGGGTGACTCAGCAATTCTATACATTACTCATGTTCAAGATAAGCGTACTCTTAATCTCCTTCTCCTATTTTCCCCATCCCCCCTACCCACCTACCCTCTGGAAACTACCAGTTTGTTCTCTATATTTAAAAGTCTGTTTTTCGGTTTTTCTCTTTCTTAATTCGTTTGTTTTATTTCTTAAATTCCACATATGAGTGAAATCATATGGCATTTGTCTTTCTCTGACTGACTTATGTCCCTTAGCATTATACCCTCTAGATCCACCCATGTTGTTGCAAATGGCAAGATTTCATTCTTTTTTATGCCTGAGTGATATTCCATAGCATTTGTACCATATCTCCTTTATCCATTCATCTATCAATGGACACGTGGGTTGCTTCCATATTGGCTATTGTGAATAATGCTGCAATAAACACAGAGGTAAATATATCTTTTCAAGTCAGTGTTTTTCTTTTCTTTGGGTAAATACCCAGTAGGAGAATTACTGGATCATATGGTAATTCTAATGTTAATTTTTTGAGGAGTCTCCATGCTGTTTTCCACAGTGGCTGTGCCAATTTGCATTCCCACTATCAGTGGGACATCCCACATCCTCGCCAGTGCTTGTTATTTCTTTTGTTTTTTATTTTAGCCATTCTGACAGATGTATAGTGATATCTCATTGTGGTTTTAAGTTGCATTTCCCTGATGAGTGATATCGAGCATCTTTTCATGTGTCTGTTGGCCATCTGTATGTCTTTAGAAAAATGTCTATTCAGGTCCTGTACCCATTAATTGCATTACTATTTTTTTCTTGTTGAGTTGTATAAATTCTTTGTATATTTTGGATATTAACGCCTTATTACGTATATCATTTGCAAATACCTTCTTTCATTCAGCAGGTTGCTTTTTTGTTTTGTTGATAGTTGCCTTTGCTATGCAAAAGCTTTTTATTTATTTTGGTATAGTCCCAATAGTTTAATTTTACTGTAAGATCTCTATCTGCATGTATGTCATGAATGTATATGTATGTATGTTACGTGTAGTGGTATTTTTCTACCTCTGGATGGTATTACCAAAATGAACTTGTAAAAGAGCTCTGTGTTAACTTACTTAGAAAAAAATAAGTACCTGTATCAATGAAATATTCATAAAATTCTCAGAAATATAGAAACTAATATGATGGAGTTTGGGGGTGATGGTGGCATTCGAAGCCGATGGCCAAGAAAGAACTCTTAAAGACATCTTTAGTGCAAAAAGGTCATTTTATTAAAGCATAGGGACAGGACCCGTGGGCAAAAAGAGCTTCACTGGGGTTGTGACGGGTAACCGATTACATACCTTCAGGTTGGGAGGGGTTATGGATAGAGTAAGTCTCTAGAGTATTTTGGGAACAAGGTTTCCAGAACCTTGAGAGGTTTGGTATTGTTAGGAAAATGCCATTTATTACCTGTTAGTAAAACCTCGGTCATGAGACCCTTCAGATGTGTATCAGGGGGGCATAAGCTTGGAGTATGATTGCCAGCATATATCTTGGGGGTGTTGAGATAAAGGAAGATTCCAAAGGAATTTTTATATGTTAAAGTAGACTTACAGGACCCCGGGGAGGCCAGGATAATGTTAAGCCTAGATTCCCTTTTGCCCGTAGTAAAGTGTCATCATTGATGCAGCTGAGCTCCTAGAGGGAGGTCACCTTGCCTGTTTCAAGGACTCGTCACTGGGCTGTAGGCAGTAAGGGAATTTCATTTTTCATTTGCCTCTGTTCCCCACATCACCACGACAAGCACTTAAACCCCCTTATATGTCGATGAGGGTGGTATTAGGGCTCCAGGAAATGGAGTCTATAGGTTTCTGGAGATTAAGCTATGGATCAGATTGCCTTTTCCTTGCAAAGGAAAGTGAAGGAGGCTCCTGCCCTGCACGACTGTGATCTCCGTCAGTCAACCATCTGCTTTCTTTCCTTTCCCCTGTTCTGGGGCAGCCGGGAGTGTCTGAGAAATAGCACACATATCCCACCTGGCGGGGGGGGGGGGGGGGGGTTGCTGTTAGCCTACACTGTGTCTTCAGCCTGCCCTACGCCCCCTTGTCATAATATATGTGGTTTTCAGGAATAATCTTTGGTGAATAAGGCTAATTTAATGCTGTTGGTTTAGCTAAAACATGTATGTCTTCAGAGCTGTCTGCATTATATATAAAATCATTTCTCCTCAATATGGAAAACCCTAAAGCTTTTTTTTTTTTAATATAAACCATGTTGGGGCGCCTGGGTGGCTCAGTCGATTGAGTCCGTGAGTTCGAGCCCCGCGTCGGGCTCTGTGCTGACTGCTCAGAGCCTGGAGCCTGTTTCGGATTCTGTGTCTCCCTCTCTCTCTCTGACCCTCCCCCACTCATGCTCTGTGTCTCTCTGCCTCAGAAATAAATAAACATTAAAATAATTTAATATAAACCATGTTGCTTTTATTTACCTTCAAAATCGTTTATTGTCACTGTGGTTAAATGGATACATAGTCACTCTACTTGGGTTTACTAGTAAAATAAGCTGATGTTATCGCTATTACATATTTGAGATTATAAAATTATAAAAGCATTCTAAGAACAAAATGTATAATAAAAATAAATAGCTTGATCCATGTCAAAAAACAAGTAGGCAGGAAGAGTTATATGTTTAACTTTCAAGTTTTTTACTTCTGTGGTTTCTGATGCTTGCCTGTCATGCCCATGTTACAAAATTTGTGAACAGGAAAGCAACTGAAGGTAATGGCTAGTTTTGTCTAAAGCCTCATGAAATTTTCACGAACACTCCAAGCATAATTATTAAGATCACGTGGGTTAAGTGGATGTAAATGAGACAAAATTTATAAACGAACCTTTGTGCTTCCAAATAGCTTCCAAAATCCTTTTGGTAACCGTAAACCTTGAAACTATAAACTATTTAAAAGGTGGATATTAATTCACCGAGATGATCTGCGAATAAGCCAAAATACTAAATAAAACCGTAATTGCTAGACATAACTTTCAATTTATCTACTTTTAGTCTCTTATTTTTACAGGAAGGCTAAAAAGATACTTGGGTCTGTTAGGAAACATGGGGTTTGGGAGAAGGGGAAGATGTTGGTCAAACGGTACAAAGTTCCAAATGATTAAGCTCTGGGGTTCTAACAAACAGCATGGTGACTATAATGAACAGTATTGTGTTATGTACCTCAAAGGTCTTTTTATACTTTAAAGTTGTTAAGACAGTAGATTTCAAACGTTATTATTGCAAAAGATGGTAATTATGTGTGGAGATGGGTGTGTTAACGAACCCTATTGGGATAATCATTTCACAGTATATGTGTGTATCATATCGTCACTTTGTATCTATGTTAAACACCAATAATAGCAAAGCTGGAAAAAAAAGATACAGGAAAGATTACTATAGCCAAAAATATACACAAAATTTCTGAGAATAGTTTCACTGGAAATGTATAAACCTTTTTTTTGATTAAAACTATCAAACACTCCTCAGGGCGCCTGGGTGGCTCAGTCAGTTAAGCGTCTGACTCAGGCTCAGGTCGTGAGTTCCAACCCCACCCCAGCCTCACTGCTGTCAAAAAGAGCCCACTTTGGATCCTCTGTACCCGTCTTTCTGCCCCTCCCCTGCTCACACTTTCTCTCCCTCCCTCCCTGTCTCTCTCTGTGTCTCTCTCTCTCTCTCAAAAATAAACATTTTTTAAATTCTAAAACCCTCCTCAAAGACACAAATGTAGATTTAAATGAAATATGAGACAATATTCTTGCAATGGGATGCCTGCACATGGTAAAGATGTTCCAAATGAAAAGACGAAAGGTTGACGGGGAACTTCACGATGGGTGAGAGGCTGACAGCGTCCCCGATCACAGCACCACTGAAAGTGGAGTAGCCAGACCTCACGTGCTTCCTTGTCTGATGCAATTGACAGCCCGTGGCACCCTGGATGGAACATTCGCGCCAAAAGAATTCAACCAGAATCTGATCAGATGTCTCCGTGTAACTGCCGGTTCACAGGAGAGAGGACAAAGAGAAACATCCAGAGAATACTCTGGGATGTCATCAACCAAATCCACAAAGTCTAGAGGACAATTTATTCTAGAGAAGGAAGAGGGTACCGTTATAGATCGCAAGGGACTTGACACAAATCAACCACGTGCAGTCTGTGGACCTTGTCTGCATCTTGATTTGAGCCAACCGAAGAAAGGCATTTCGGGAAATTTGAAAATGGACTATTAGATGATACTGAAGAATTACAGTCATTTTTGTTAGGTGTGGTAAAGGTATGTGGCCACAGGTAAAAAGTCTTACCTTAAAGACATATAATAAAATATTTATGGGAGGAGCTCCTGGGAGGCCCGGTTAAGCGTCCGACTTTGGCTCAGGTCATGATCTCATGGTTCATGAGTTCGAGCCCCACATCGAGCTCTGTGCTGACAGGTCAGAGCCTGGAGCCTGCCCCCCTCTCTCTCTGCCCTCCCCTGCTCACGCTTGTTTCTCTCTCTCTCTGAAAAAATAAATAAACATTAAAAAAACACTTATGAGACACAATAAATAATAACTGAACAATAACAAACATGAAAAAACCAAATATGCACTTGTGACCAGTCACATAGGATTCCCTGCTCCCCAGCTGATCTGCAGCTTTCCCATGATGGCAGTCCCCCACTGAGATAGATCTGAAGCCTTTCTGTTTTCCAATATAAAGCTTTCCCACTCCTCTACCTGCTTTTGAGTCTTTGCCAAAACTGAGTGATGATGACTGATTATTTGCCGTTGCAAGGTCAGAATAAATAGCCTTTGTTTTTGTCATCAGCTGGTCTTCGTTTATTTTTTTCTACAAGGGTTTTAAAAGCATCACAATGGCTGATGTGATTTCTAAAATGTTCCCTCCCAATCTCACAGAGAGAAAAAAGTGCTATTTTGTTATACATCCATTCACCTACAAATGAAAACCTAACTAACTGGCGTGCCATTAATAGGGCAACTGGCTGATTGCAACTTGAGAAAAAGCATCATGACCATGGACCATTTAGTTCTCTGGTTAGCCCAGAGAACCATTTCATCAAAGTCACCAAAGTCACCAAAGTCACCAAAGTCGGGATACGTATGGAACTTAACTGACTTTGCTTACAAGGGAAGGAGGTGTTTAACAGATGAAGGAAGCTATCCAGATTGGTTAACAGGCTAGGCATACATTGGCCTGGACAGATCCCACAGAGGTCCAGTAAGCTGTGAGCTTTGCTGGAATAGGAATTCCTAGGAGTGCTCCTTCTTCTCAAGAGAAGATGAAACCCTGTGGTACAAACACCATCATGGCAATGCCCATGGAGGCTGTGAATTACCTGGCTTGGGTGGCTCAGTTGGTTGAGCATCCGACTTTGGCTCAGGTCATGATCTCACCTTCGTGAGTTCAAGCCCTGCATCGGGCTCTCTGCTCTCAGCACAGAGCCTGCTTGAGATCCTCTGTCTCCCTCTCTGTCTCTACCTTTCCCATGCTTGTACTCGCTCTCTCTCTCAAAAATAAACATTTTGTTTAAAAGAAAGAAAAGTATCTGGTCCTTCTATATTTCCAGGCCTTACTGCTTTTCTTTGAAGCCGAAATCATAAAATTTTAGAGATTGAGACAAAAAAAAGATGATCTAAGCCAATTCCCCTCAATATACTTGAAAATTCTGGAAAAAAGTGGCATGCTCAAGTCTGCCAACCAATGGTGCACCCAGGGCTCCAACCAGACCTTTTGTTTCCAATTCCTGTGCTATTTCCATCAGGGAACACTGACCTTACATCCCTGTGGGAAGTGAGTCATAGTGTTGTCCACCATTTACATTTTTCTTAATTCTGTCTCAGGATTCCGATTTGCAACAGAATTACCTAGTTAGCTATGTCATTTTGCATTTAACATTAGTACTTACTTGATTACAGAGTGCTCTTCTGTTTTGCTTATGCAGCTATTGGATTTTTATTTAGCCGAATTACTCAGTTGCCTTCATGGACTTAATTGCTCTTCAGTAGCTCTTAATGTTGTACCTTCCTTTACAATTTCCATTATAACTCATTACGCTTTACAGAAGTCAGATGACACACAACATCATGAGTGCAGACCACTTGTACCCTTGTTAAGGACCTGCTTTAGCACACCCATATACAATGATGGGCAACTCAGAGGGTTTCGTAATTTGACAAGCTGGAGAAGTAAGCAAACCAGTAAGACCCCGTGATGGATGCTAAAATTTGTGGGCAACAGTTTGTGGAGAAACAGGATATTTGAATAGTTTCCAAGTCTCTCTCCCCAAACACTCATTAACTACAAAGTGCAAGATAGCGTATGTATTTGTTTTCTATGGCTGCAGAGCGAACTGCCTCAAATTTGTGGCTTCAAATAAACGTAATCATTAGCACAGTTTCTGTGGGTCAGGAGTCCAGGGAGGGTCTTCTGTTCAGTCTCGAAGGTTAAAATCAAGGTGTGAGAAGGTTGAGCTCTTGTTTGGAGCTCAGGTTGTCTTCTGAGTTCAACCAGAGTGTTGCCAGAATTCTTTGTGCTATGGAACTGAAGACTGTGTGTGTGTGTGTGTGTGTGTGTGTTTAACATTTACTTATTTTTGAGAGCGACTGAGAGAGAGAGACAGAAGCAGGGGAGGGGTCGAGAGAGAGGTGGGGACAGAGGATCCGAAGCAAGCTCTGCAGTGACCGCAGAGAGCTTGATGTGGGGCTCGAACTCACAAACGGTGAGATCATGACCTGAGCCGAAATCAGACACTCAACCAACTGAGCCACCCAGGCGCCCCTGAGGACTGTGTTTTCTTGATGGCTCTCAACTAGGGCCCTTCTCAATCCTAGATGCAAACTCTATTCCCAGCAACAGGACCTTATCTTCAACCTACAGCTTTCTCCGTGAAAATCAGCACAGTCTTTCCCACTTCTTAGTTCAGGCCCAGCCAGGACAATCTTGCTTTTGGTGAACCCCAAGTCAACTGTTCAGAACCTTAATTAAATCTGTAAAATCCCTTCTGCAGTACAACATAACCACAGGAACTGTTTCCCCTATATTTTGCAACTGTTCTGTAAGCCTAAAATTATATTAAAATAATAAGTTAAAAATATGAATAGTGTTCCATGAAGGTTGATTGAGTTCAGAGAGCTAATGATTTGGAGCTAAACATTCCCACGGGGACGGGGTAAGTGCTTGGACTTTGTCATTTGTCCTTTACAGGAAGTGACAGGAAATCTATGAAGGTAGATGAGGCCAGATATAAAAAGGCATATGGCCAAATCTCCTTTCAATTTTGAACTCAGGCAAGATGGCTGGTGCTGGGAACCCTTTTCCCTTCGAGTTGTGGGCACAGAGGCCCGCATCCAGTGCTGGGGGAAGGGATCTGGGGGAGCTAGGCAGGTTGGCAGATTCCCTGCTCGAAGAAGGACCAGATAGGGGCAGCTGAACTAGTTATGGAACCTGGAAGCAGTGCAGGGAAATTCGGGCAGAAGTTCATCTCTAGACAGAGCCAACATCTGGAACGGGCAGGAGATAGGGAGAGTGACTCTCGGACTGACTCTGCCTTTGAGGTTCAAGGGCTGTTAGGCCTGGTTGGTGGGAACGAATATTTGGGCTGTGTTAGTGGGAAGACAGTGGCTAAGTCTTCCGGCCTCTTCCTGTCAGGGTTCACTCAGGACTGCACATGTGGGTGGTAGATGTTAACCAAATACTTGAGGAAAGAACAGAAGGAAACTGAGGCAGAGGAAAAGTTGCTGAAACGCTCACTCAGGAAGAGTCAGACCCAACTGATCTCATCAGGTCTTTGACAAGTATATTGAATTGTAGACACTGCCTGACAGGTATTTCCAGCATCGCTGGCCTTTGACTCATTTATTTTGCTGAGTATTATGTATGGATGAATGTTAGTACCATCATACGAATTAATTAAATACCATTGTTAATCGCTGTGTTCTGCTCGATGTCAAAAGGACTATCAACAGCCTCTACTCCTTGATCTTTTTCCCAATGACACAATCCAGAAAGGGACAACCTCCAGGGTGGCATACCTCCACAGAGAGCCAGGCCCCAGTTTAGCTATCGGTAGAAGACCACCATTAGCTGTTTGCCGAGGAGGAGACGTGATGAAATGAGATTTGGAGTTGCATCACAGAGTGGGAAACGGAAGGACACAGATTGGTGTGCATCCTTCTTCCTGGCCATGCGACTCCTGCGTAGGTTTTTAATGAGCTCTGTTTTTTTTTAAACCTCATTTCAGAAAGCTATGTTAGAAGCTTATTACATTTGTAGAAATTTTAGTCATACTCTCCTCTCACACAATGACATAACGTATACATACACTATATATTTTGACCAGAGAATATTTGCATCATTTAAATGTTAACAACAACAACAAAAGGTCGGTCAAGTTTTTTTCATGTGGAGAACAAATATTCTTTTCTTTTGGTATTATTGGTTTCCTGTTATAACTGGAAAAAAAAAAAAAAACCCAGGGCCTCATTGACCTCCTGCACACGTTTTCGTCTCTTCAGCATCTTTAATGATTTTCAGTACAGTCTTTAAAATACATAAGGAGAGAGAAGAAGTCTACCTTAATGCATTACAGGGCTCAGGAGGTTAACATTTTATTTAACCATTTAACTAATACCCTTAAAATATTTTTTAATAAAAGGTTTATTGAGATGTAATTCACATACCATACGACTCAATAATTTTTAGTAGATTCACAGAATTAGGCTTCTAGTAGCATAGTACATTTTAGAACACTTTCATCACCCCAGAAGAAACCTCATACTCTTTAGCCATTACTCCCCAGTCCAGCCCCCTTATCTCCACCAGCTTTCGGTGACTTTCAGTCTCTTCTGTCTCAAAAGATTAGCTGATGCTGAGCATTTCATGTAAATGGAATTGCATGATCCTGGGTCTTTAGTGACTCTTTTTATTCATTTGGTGTAATGTTTTCAAGACGTATCCATGTTTTAGCATTAGTACCTTTTTTTATATAACATTTGCACACAGGGTTTTTTTTTGTTTTTTTGTTTTTTTGGTTTTTTTTTTTTGAACATCTTTTTAAATTTCTGTTGGGTATAGACCTAAGAGTTGAATTGCTGAGTCATATGGAAACTCTATGTTTAACTTGTGGAGAAGGTGCCAGACTGTTTTCCAAAGTTGCTGCATTATCTTACATTCTGCCTGTGCCATATGAGGGTCTCAGTTTCTCTACATCCTCACCAACACGTGTTATCATCTGTCTTTTGACAGATTGTAGCCATCTTTGTGAATGTGAGAGTGTATCTCGTTGTGGTTTTGATTTGCATTTCCCTAATGACTAATGATGTTGAGCATCTCCTCATGTGTCACTGGACCTTTGTCTATCTTTGGACATAGGCCTATTCAGATGTTTTGCTCAATTAAAACATCACATTATTTGTATTTTTTGTTATTGAGTTGTAGGAGTGTTTAAATGTATTCTAGATAAAAATCCCTTATCAGATATGTGACTTGCAAAATTCTTCTCTCATTCTGTGGACTCTCATCATTCTTTTGATAGGATGATTCATATGTCAAGGGTTTTAATTTTGATCACATATAATTTATATTTTTTTCTTTTTTTGCTTATATTTTTAGTCTCACACCCAAGAAATCATTACCGGATTCCAAGGTCACTGAGATTTAAGTCTCTGTTTTCTTCTCCACCTTTTGTAGTATTTGTTCCTGCACTTACTTTTTTTTCTTTTTGTTTGTTTGCTTATTTATTGATTTATTTATTTTTAATTTACTTCCATGTTAGTTAGCATATAGTGCAACAATGATTTCAGGGGAGATTCCTTAATGCCCCTTACCCACTTAGCCCATCCCCCCTCCCACAACCCCTCCCATAACCCTCTGTTTGTTCCCCATATTTAAGAGTCTCTTATGTTTTTGTCCCCCTCCCTGTTTTTATATTATTTTTGCTTCCCTTCCCTTGTGTTCATCTGTTCTGTGTCTTAAAGTCCTCATATGAGTGAAGTCGTATGATATTTGTCTTTCGCTGACTAATTTCGCTTAGCATAATACCCTCTAGTTCCATCCACGTAGTTGCAAATGGACTCTTGCATTTACTTTTGAGATATTTTGAGTTAATTTTTGAATATAGTACAAGGTAGAAGTCCAACTTCACTCTTTTGCGTGTGGATATCCCATTGTCCCACAGCTATTTTGAAAAGACTGTTTCCTTATTGAATTGTTTTGGCATTCTTGTTGAAAATCAATTGGCCCTAAATGGAAACGTGGGATTTCTTTCTGGACTCTCAATTCTATTCCATTAATCTATGTGTCTATCCTTATACCAGCATCACATAGTTTTTATTACTGCTATTTTGTGGTAAGTTAGGTAATTGGGTAGTGTGAAACCTGCAACTTTGTTCTTTTCAACCTTGTTTTGACTATTTTGAGTCCCTTGAATTTCCATATTGATCAGCTTGTCAATTTCTGGAAAGAAGCCACTTGGGATTTTGATCATAGGGATTGTGTTACATCTACAGATTGATTTGTCATCTCAACAATACAGTCTTTGGATCCATGAAAATGGGATGTCTCTCCAGTTTTTAAAGTCTGCTTTAATTACTTTCAACAATATTTTGCAGTTTTCAGAGTTAAGTTTTGCACTTCCTTTAAAATTTTTGTTTTTAAGTATTTTGTTCTAGGAGTTTTTTTTTAAACACACGGTGTTATATTTGTTTTTGGTGTGTAACATGATGATGCTATTTTAAATGAAAATTTTTTCTTAGTTTTGGTTAGTACTTTGCTACTTCATGGAAATACAACTGAATTTCTGTATATTCACCATATATCCTACAACCCTGCTAAACTCCTTCATTAGTTCGAATAGGTTTTTTTTAGTGGATCCATTAGGAGTTTCTTTATACAAGATTGTTCACCTGTAAGTAGAGAGTTTTTTACTTCCTCCTTTCCAATTTGGATGCCTGTCTTGCCTGCTTGCTTGGTTGCCTATTTTCCTATTTTTCCTGGCTAAAACTTCCAGTACAATGTCGAATAGAAGTGGCTGGGCAAACATCTCTGTCTTCTTCGTGATATTCAGAGAAAAGAATATAATCTTTCATCATTATGTATGATGATCGCTTCGGGTTTTTCATAGATGCCCTTTATCAGGTTGAGGAAGTTCCCTCCGACTCCTAGTGTGTTGAGCATAGCCTTAAAACCCCAAGGGGAATGAACAAGAAGTCACTGCTTATTCAACCTTTACTCCTTAAAATGTATATGAATGGCTAGGGATGATTCTGACCCCCTACATTTGCTACAGGCTGCTTTTCACCAAAAATCTACAAGACTACCTGTCACAGGGCTAAGGAAGGAAGTTGAATTGTGAAGTCCTCATGAGTAACACCGCCAGGCGGGAGAGCAGGGGCAATCTAGAGGCTCAGCTCTGCAGATCCACAGCAGGAGAGGGGTCTGTGGGGACCAAATGCTGGGCGCGTGCAGTTAGGATGACAAACCTCAGTCCTTGACGCATGTGAAGGGGTGGTAATTTCACCCTCCTCTGGGGAAGCTGCTTGCCATTGTCTCCAGCATAACCCTAACTTAATAATGGTTCCCCCCAATGAATAATTCTGAATGAGCAGACAAGCTTGGAGTATACATTGGGTAAACTTTCATTTCTTATGGGTGGTTCAATTTGTTGTTTTCTTTTTTTACTTCGAATTTTGTTATTCTTTCCTCTCCCCCCCCCTTTTTTTTTTTAATTTTTTTTTTCAACGTTTTTTATTTATTTTTGGGACAGAGAGAGACAGAGCATGAACGGGGGAGGGGCAGAGAGAGAGGGAGACACAGAATCGGAAACAGGCTCCAGGCTCCCAGCCATCAGCCCAGAGCCCGACGCGGGGCTCGAACCCACGGACCACGAGATCGTGACCTGGCTGAAGTCGGACGCTCAACCGACTGCGCCACCCAGGCGCCCCCCCCCCTTTTTTTTAATGTAAGAGAGTCTTTAAAAAGCTCGTAGATGAGGAACATGTTGTTTGTAGCACAGTGTTTCTGCTTTCTCAGTTAATTTGAAAATGGAACAACTGGAAACAAGAAGCATATAACATTGGACCGGCTCCCTGTATCACCGCTCCAGCTAGTTTAAGAAACAGAAGCAGGGGCGCCTGGGTGGCTCCGTAGGTTAAGCGTCCGACTTCAGCTCAGGTCATGACCGCAACGGTTCGAGTCCCGCGTTGGGCACTGTGCTGTTAGTTCAGAGCCTGGAGCTTGCTTCAGATTCTGTCTCCCTCTCTCTCTGCCCCTCCCCCACTCACTCTCTGTCTCTATCAAAAAATGAATAAATGGTTATATACACACACACACACACACACACATATATATATACACACACACATATATATATGTGTGTATATATATATAATTTTAAGAAACAAAAGCAGAGCTCTGGCAGGACCAGGGCCATATATGGCCAGGGTCAGCACAGAAGTACCAAACCTGAGTGAGGAACAAGGGCGCAAGAGAAAGTTCAGCATCTTGTTGATAGAAATTAATGAACCGAAGTCTCCGGACGCAGGCGAGAACGAAGCAGGTCTAAAGAGCCTCAAGCACCCACTCTGGAATTTGAAAAGCTTTTCTGGCAGCCTCAGGCTTTCCCTCCTGGGCATACCTTGGCCAGTCTTCCAGGCATGGCTAACAACCGAGTAACCACTGAATGGGACCAAGAGGATGTGGTCCCTGAGCCAATACAGAGGATAGCAGTCCAGGACCCTTATAACTGGGAACTGAGACTGAGGGCCTTTGTAGATAAAGTCTTGGGTAGAAAATGCTTAATCGCACCTAGTAACAAATCTCGGCAGCTATAAACTTCTTCCCTTGCAAGGAGGAACCCAGATTGAAAAGAAAGAAGAACCTTGAGTTGTCTTGATGGGAAGACGTGCTTACCCATTAAAAGAATCGCATACCTCAGTGTAAGTTATAAACTCTTAGAGCACTCTCCAAAAAGGGTAAGTATTAGGTTTCTTTTTTTCTTACTTTCTAGCCTGTCTTTATAAGGTAGCTCAACTTAAAAGTGTCGTTATTTTTAGAAAGTTTTTTTTTCCGAAGATAATTGGTTTAGCTGATGAAAGTGATTCTTTCTGAATGGGAAAGGGTCTCAGCTATTCCCCTCCCTAAATGAAATAGGCCTAAGATTCTTTCATTTTCTCGACAGATTCTCTGCGACTCCTCTCGTTCGAGTCACTTTGTGAGTTCGGGAATGAAGTGCTCTAATTCTGACAGCTCGCCATTGGCGTATGAAACAGATCAGATATAACAAAAATCGCTCATGTTCCCACAGGAGACTGAGACATTGTCGACTGTCTCCCAGGGGATGCGAAAATATTCAGACCTTAGAATTTTCTTCTAACTTTCACAGAAGTGAAAGCTCATTTATTATTTTGCGACGGCCGCCTTGACGTCCTCTACGCTCGTGTGAATCCGATGTGTGTGTGTGTAACAGAAAGGTGACGTTCTGTTTCTCACCCACAGTTGGGCTGACACGTGCAGCGAGTGGGAGACGAAACTTCAAATGCAACCTGCCTAATGGTGTTTGATTCCTAGCTCCGTATATGCCCCTTTCTACGCTCTTACACGCCTGGGATGCTTCATATGTGCCTGGAGTTGCAGGAGGTTAGGATGTTAGCTTGGGAGAATGCACCAGATTTAACAACCCAGGCATTTGTTCAAAGGGACTAGCCCTGGCCCTCTGCCTCCCGCTGTCCCCTCCCTCAGCCCGTCCTCTTCAGATCTTCAGATGCATCACGTTGGAATCTCTACGTGTCGCCCAGAGGGTCTGTGTCCTTAACAGGCATCCTCGGATGATTCTGAAGGGTAGATCAGTTAGGAACTGATCTTGTCCAATCTGTTTCATGGGAGAGGAGACAAGGCTCAGCCATGCCTGGTGTTAGAATCCCAGATGGTCAGGAAATGGGACAGAGGTTATCAATGAAGTGCTAAGACCTGGGTTCAGAGTTTTGCCCCTTCCCCACTGCCCCGGGGTGGGGGTGGGGGGTCCTCAACTTCTGAGTCCTCAACTTCTCCCTCTGCAGAGTCTTACTTTTCTCAGCCCCTCGACCATGCTGATCACCAGGCAAAGAAGAAAGAGTCTAGAGTCCTGATTGTGGAACATTTTCCAGTGGGAGAAATTAAAACAAAAAATTTTAATGTTTATTTTTTTCAGAGACAGAGACAGAGCGTGAGCAGGGGAGAGGCAGAGAGAGAGAGGGAGACACAGAATCCGAAGCAGGCTCCAGGCTCTGAGCTGTCAGCACGGAGCCCGACGCGGGGCTCGAAGTCACAAGCCATGAGATCATGACCTGAGCCGAAGTCGGATGCTTAACCGACTGAGCCACCCAGGCGCCCCTCCAGTGGGAGAAATTTTTCAAAGTCAGAGTTGCTAAGAATGAATTCAGTGTAACAATAATATAATAACACCTCTGTCCCTGAAAGCCTTGTCTGAACTAGTTTTCCCCCAAAGCGTAAGTTGCCAATGATACTATTTTTCAGGTGCATTTCATTTTGAACGATAAGGATTTGTTGTCATTCTCATGATGAGACAGCAGCCCTCCTAAGGACGGACGCTGGGAAGGACCTCAGGTTGAAGCCTCCAGGGTCAGGCACATGGGCTCCCAGACCGCCCTGAAATGCTTGTTTCCACGAACCTTTTTAACTGACTTACTCTTCACACTCTAGGAAAACACCTGGAACCGAAGCAAAACAAAACAAAACAAAGTCATTTGTTTTTAGCTTACTGCTCAAACTGCCCAGTTTAAGCTCGCCCCGGGGGGCGGGGGGGTCCTTATTTATCCTGTTTCCTTTAGTAGGGGGGGGGGGCAAAAACTTGCTTGACCACTTGAATATCAAACATTGCCAATTTATAAATGTTTATTTAGCTGCAGGTAATGATTTTAACTTAGGTGGTAGAACGTTATGAAAATTCTGTATCAGACAGTTTGGTTGTTTTTCTAATTGATAGAATACAATCTCTACTGTGCGATAAATCTTGTAAATACCTATGACAATTGCTGGTCTCCTCTGAATGACTCATCCATAAACTGTACTGGATGTAAAGCTAAAGTTAAAATCTCTTAGTATTCTTAAATAGGTGATTAATTGACACACTTTAAGTTGACTGATTTGGAAGCAAAAAGGTTATCCCGATTCTCATTACCTGAGAAGAATATACTGGTACCATAGCTACAGGCAAATAGGCTTTTTCTCCAAAGGGTAGTGTAATTTATATGGATTGGTGAGGGGCACCTGGGTGGCTCAGTCGGTTAAGTGTCTGACTTTCAGGTCATGATCTCGTGGTTCGTGGGTTCGAGCCCCGTGTCGGGCTCTGTGCTGACAGCTCAGAACCTGGAGCTTCCTTCCGATTCTGTGTCTCCCTCTCTCTCTGCCCCATCCCTGCTCACGCTCTGCCTCTGTCTCTCAAAAATAAATATAAAAATCAAAACCATATGGATTGGTGAGATGGGATGTGAGGAGGCAGCAGCAGGCAGACCAAGAGGTCTGCACGTGTGAGCTCAGATTCCTGTGATCATTATCCAGTTCCCCATTTCGAATGGATACCCAAATGCTTCTGATCATTAGCTTGCTGAGCCTTGCGACATTTCTCTGAAGTCGGAGTGGAGCAGTTTGCTTTTCTGTGATAGTAAAACACTTTACCTGTTTTCATGTTTTCATTTGAGTCTAGCTGACACACAGTGGTGCATTAGTTTCAGGGGTACGACACAGCGATTCAACTTCTCCGTGTGATGCTGTAGGCAGCACGAGTCTGGCTACCATCAGTCGACGCGCAACGCGATTCCCGTACCATCGACTGTATCCCCCATGCCATGTCTTTCTTCCCCATGGCCAATTCATTCCATACCCGGAAGCCTGTGTCTAGGAGTGGGGCAAGTTGTACAGGTACAAATCAACAATTCCTAGTCACTGGCTACCCGAGGAAGGTGCTAGGTCTATTTTCAATTCTATGTACCTTCTCCGCGAGACTCCGCAAAGTTGTGTACAATTGAGAATGTCCGGAATTCACATAAGTTTTTGATATGGGCTGCTCGACTTTGCTAGATGTACAATAGAGCCAATCAGGGCCTCAAGATATGAAGAACGGATGAAAGTAACAAGGTAACATACGCAGTAATGCATACGTTTTGCATCGTAAGGGCTGTTTCTGATATAAATTATTTAAAAAGCAGTTCTTAATGTTTTCCTAGAAAAGGAATCTCTAACATAGTTGTGATGAATGAAAGTATTTCAGATCAACAATCAGAGCACATAATACCAAGGAATATAAAGCATGTACTAGAACAGAAACCAGTGGACAGTAACTTTAAATTGTTCACTGTGGCATCTTTAGAGCCCAAGCAAAGTCTCATATAAAATAGGTAAAAATAAATTCTTTGAATAATTATGGATGATAATAAATATTTAATATAATTATGGAGGCTTTTAAAAATATGGAACTCTCAGGGCACTTGGGTGCCTCGGTCGGTTAGGCGTCCGACTTTGGCTCAGGTCATGATCTCATGGTTCGGGAGTTCGAGCCCCGCGTGAGGCTCTGTGTTGACAGCTCAGAGCCTGGAGCCTCCTTCGGATTCTGTGTTTCCCTCTCTCTCTGCCCTTCCCCCACTCACGGTCTCTCTCTCTCTCTCTCTCTCTCTCTCTCTCTCAAAAACAAATAAACATTAAAAAACCTTATAAAAATAACATGAAAAGAGCAGCTTATATCCTTTGAGAAATTATATGCACACGAGCGTGCTGGAAGTATGCACTCACTAAATGAAGATACTACTCGTTCATCAAAGATGCAAACTGTCTTTACTGTTGTATTTCCCCTTAAACACTCCTTCCGGACAGGAGACACTGCCTCTGAAGAATTCACAGCCTCGGAGAGTAGACAGTCGAGAACCAATTACCATGCCCTGATGCGGCGAATGCTTTCAGAACCCAGGGGAGGGAACTCTCTGAAGGTAAATATGAAGCAGCAATTTCTCTTTAGACAAATGGAAGCGGGGATTGTGATAGCCCAAACGGAACACTGTGCATATGTAAACACTGAGTTGTGTGAAGTTGAACAGTTGTCCAGGAACGCTGAGTGAGGGCAGGTGGCTTAAGGGTACTTCCCTTCCGCTTGTTTTCCAAGTTCTCTCTCCGTGAGGCCAGAATGTGGAGTCGTTGGACCGAGATGCTGAATGAGGAATGGAGTATAGTGTGTTGAGGACCAAGAGAATGTGGTGTGGACACTGTTAAAAAGAAACGACAGTCTCAAAATGGCGTCAGTTAGGTTAAGGCCCTAGGTCAATAAACCAAGACTTAATATCTAACTGCAGTTATAATCCCCCAGAAATGTCACCTTTAGCCAGTCAGTGTGGGAATTTTCTGGTCACATTAGGAAATTACTGATAGATCCCTTCCATTCCTGTTAGGAAGGTAACCTTACCTAAAACAATAGATTCTTTGATAATAATTTCCTTTATTCTGCTCCCTCTCTACCTTAAAACCTTTCCTTTTCTGTAGCCCTTTGGAGCTCCCCTCAACCTGCTAGACGGCTCATTGTCTGACTCATGAATCGATGAAGAAAGCCAATTAGATCTTTAAAATGTACTTGGTTGAATTTTCGTTATTTAACACCGCTCACATACGCACGCAACTCACCACGTCTGTCCGCGTGTGCATTTTCCTTCCAAGGTTCCCATTCCTAAATTTTGCATTAACTTGTCTCTGAATTGTTCCAATTACAACCCAGTGTGAGCGGTGCACGACCCTGAGATGCATAACAGGCCAATTGATGTTATTCCATTTGTTTTTCTACTTCCTATTGCACAAAGTTCTCAGTGACATTCCCACAAATGTACCGAATTTTCAAGGAATAATTTCCCATGGCAAAAAACCAGCTTCATCTCTTGATGAAAAGTAGTTCACTTTTTGCTGGTAAGATGCATGCAAAGGAACATCGGTAGTTTGAACTGTATTTCATAACCAGGGGGTAGAGGTCACAGTCCTCATATGCGTTTTACTGCCACCACTTAGGATAAGTTTGTACATGATTTCTGTGGAAGCCAAAGATGGATATAAGAGCCCCATTTGGGAGAAAAGAAAACTGGTTAGCATTTGTCCCCAGCATTTTGCATATTTTCTACATCCTATTGAACTATTCACTCTGAGGCCAAGTTCATAAAAGAAACGTGATTGCGGATATATGCACATGCAGTAACGTGACAAAAGCACGTATGGAACCATAGGCACCAACCTAAATATAGCGATGATTGTGAGGGAGTTAAAGAAAGAAGGAAGAGAAGGTCTGGCAATGGGATGGGGTCGTTAGCATTTAATATTCTCTTTCGGAAACACAGAAAGAGCTCGTGAGTGTGGCACAACCCTGCTCTCGTAGGTCTCAGAAATACTATTTTATGACCGTTCAGCACATTTGATATACTTCATAATTAAGAAACAAAATCTTCGGTTTTGAAATAAATAAAACCACAAGATGGTGGTGAGGAATAAAAATATGAACATTATCCATCACGAAGATTTTATGTATCAATTAAAAATAATAATATCATGCAAATTCATCACAGTCTGATAGCTGTTTGCAGAAAACAAAGTAAGAAGTAAGACAAAATCGGTTTAAAAAGCAGCATACCTCTTGGAGTCATCTGTTTTTCACTTTATTTGCAGATATCCTAATGGACTAGAATACTTGCCCAGATAGACCAAAAGTGTTCCCACTGATTTGTGTTAAAACAGGTACGCGTTTTAAGTAACCGAGTTTGTGCACTGATCAATTCCTTTCCAATACAGGCTTAGGTCATATTCTTGTTTCTCAGGACTTTGTCGGTAGACCCTTGAGCTATTATTAGAGGCTGACGGGACATGTCATACTGTTCAACTGTATATGGTGGCCAGGCTAAACGTGTGTTTAATCTATGCTTAAGTCGAGAAAGTGTTGGCAATATTCCTACAAGGTCCTATGTGAAATGTATGGCTGTTTAAAAATTCAGCTGTATTGGGAGCCTGAAGTCAGTGTATGACAGGGGCTTCTGAAAAGGGGTAAACGGTTTCGGGTGACCGTCCGCTCCTGCTGTGAGCAGGGCCAGTGTGGCATTTTGCCACCTGAGGAAGGGCAGGTTGTTTCTGTCTGCAGCTGATTGGTCCGCTGAACCACATGGCAGGCAATGAAGTTGTTCATAGTTCCGTATGAGAGGCAGGCTTCCGCCCAGTGGCTGAATTTAAGATGATGTAGCTGAGGATTCAGAAAGTCCAGAAAGGATCCCAGGGAGCTAAATGTTATATTAGAATCAATCTACCCACTGGATAAACTAAAGTGTTTAAAAGTTAGTACATACTTTGCAAAAAAATAATGTTATATGTTTAACATTAATATTGTTTATTCAAGTTAGTCATTGCTAATAGACAGAAAATTCTGAGGGTACCGAAAACAAAACCTAGATTTTTTTTTCTCCCAGTATTGTTCTACAACAATTAGTGAGAAGCATTCCGTTTTATAATAAATGTTATAACAAACCTGATCCCTTTAGTCTGAATTTTAGCAAATTTTGAAACTGCTCAAAATTTAGAAAAGTCCTGAAAGGTTTCACTGTTTTAATGCCATTGCTGTCCTTCCTCTATCCCAGAGCAAACCTCACAGACTGTCCCAAGTCATTGATTCCAGTGTTTGGTAAGGATTGAAAACCCTGTAATCCAGGGACTAACGATTCGATACAATAACATAGAAGATAGTATTGATGTGAGCACCAAAAAGCTATCGATTGACTCAAAGTGCTTCTGACTTTTACGGGGAAATTTTTAAAATTCAGTTTTACCCGTGCAAAATGAATCGCTATGGAACTTGCCTTCTCCCCACAAACCACTAGAAAATCATTCAGACGAAAAAGAAGAAGAAGAAGTATTTTTATTCGGACAAGAGGCAGTGCAAGACTGAGAGGAGGGAAACAAGCAAGGTGAACCCTATCATGGTTCCAGATGACCGTCTGAGGCGACCTCCAGGCCTCCTGCATGGGCAGGAAACCCAGATAGAGTGGAGGAGAAAAGGACCAGAATCCGAGGAGGGTGAGGAAGCTAGAATTCGAGGGGGAAAGTTCGGGGTAGGTGGTAGGTCACCAGAGAGGAGGCTGTGGAGAGTGACAGAGGGATCCTCTTGAGCCTTTGACAAATATTGACAGAATCACCAGAGCACCTGAAACTACTATAACACTGGATGTTAACTGTCTGGAATTAAAATAAAAACATAAAAAGAAAAAGGACCACCAAACAATGTTAGTTCAGAGAGTTCTTGGAGCTTCCACGGGGCTGGGAATATTCCCCGGGGCTGGGAACCGTCCACGTCCGCAGAAGCTGGGGTGAATAAGCTTTGTAAAACAAGAGGGCTGATTAGAATTCTCATCCAAGGTATCCGTCAGTCTGAGCAGCCATGACAAATACCATAGACTGGGGGGCTTAAACAACAGAAATCAATTCTCTCACAATTCTGGAGGTTAGAAGTCCAGGACCAAGCTTCAGCAAGGCTTGGATTCTGGTGAGGGCTCTCTTCCTGGCTTGCAGAGGGTGACCTTCTCCTTATGGCCTCACATGGTCTTCCTTTGGTGGGTGTGTAGGGAGACCAATCTCTTTTCTCTTCTTATAAGGCCACCAAACCTATTAGGTTAGGACTCCGCCCTTATAACCTCACTCATATCTCCTAAAAGCCCTAACTCCGAATACAGTCACTGTGGGGGGTTAGGGCTTCAATATAAGAGTTTGGTGGAGGGAGGAGGCATAATTCAGTCCATAGCACTCTCTATTAGGGCTAATTAATTCTGGAGTAGTTTAGACTGCCCTGCCCTGTCTAAACAAAGGTTTAAAACAAGCATCAAGGGAATTGATCGATTCCCCAAGTAACATATCTGCATGCCAAAATACATCTTTTCAAGAGAATAAAACAAAATCCAGTACTCAAAAACATCTAATTCACAATGCCCGGCATTTTGTCTAAAATTATCAAGCACACAAAGGAGCAGGAAAATTAATCTGTAACCAGGGGAAAATCAATAGTCAAAAGCAGATTCAAAAATGACAATGACGATGGGACTTGCACGTGAGGATGTCAAAGCCGGTTTTATGAAGCTGATCACTATGTGCTCAGTGACCTGCCAGAAGCATGAATATGATAAGGAGAGGCATGGGACATGTAAGATACTCAAGTGGAACTTGTAGAAATGAAAAAAAAGCAATGCTTAAAATGAAAAAACACAGTGGATGAGATTAATAGCAGATTAGAAGAAAAAATCAGTGATCTTGAAGATACAGCAGTAGAATGTATCTAAAATGAAGCACAGAGAAGGGGGAAAAAAGCTGTAAAAGATTAGTGACCTGTGGAACAACATTCGACAACCTGTCATACATGTGATGGGGTCTCAGAAAGGAGTGGTGGTGGGGGGGGGGTGCTGGCAGTGGAGGGGTTGGGTGTAGGGAGCAAAAATTACTTGAACAAGTAATTACTGAAAACTTTCCAAGTTGAATGTATAAAATAGATCCACAGATCTGAGAAGCTCAATTAGCGCCAGGCAGAATAAACACAAATAAAATCACCAAGGCACATCATAATCAAATTGCTGAAAACATGTGTTGAAGAGAAAATATTAGCAGTGGCCAGAGGGGAAAAAAGACACATTATGCATAGCAGAATAAAGAAAAGAATAACCAATTTCTCTTCAGAAGCAATTCACGCCAGAAAACACTGGAACAACATTTTTAGCATACTGACAATAAAACCGTCAACTTAGAATGACAGACTTGCAAAGCAGAAGTGCAATAAAGATCCTTCAGACAAACAGAAATTGAAAGACGTCATTATTAGCAGACTTGAAATACAAGAAATGTTAAGAAGTTGTTTAGGCAGTCAGAGAATAATGCAGATGAACATTTGCATTTATACAAAGGAATGAAGAGTACCAGAATGGTAAGTATATGGATACATATAAAAAATATTTCCCCCCACTTTTAAATCTCTTTAAAGTACAACCAGGTATTTCAAACAAAATAATAACCAACCACCATGTACTGTTTGGCTTATGCTTCATATGTAAAAACATGTATGAGAAAATAACATCAAAGCCAGGAGTGGGAGGGGTGCCTGGGTGGCTCAGTCAGTTAAGCGTCCGACTTCGGCTCAGGTCATGATCTCCCGGTTGGTTCATGGGTTTGAGACTCGCATCCGGCTCTGTGCTGACAGCTCCGAGCCTGGAGCCTGCTTCGGATTCTGCGTCTCCCTCTCCCTCTGCCCCTCCCTCACTCATGGTCTGTCTCTCTCTCTCAAAAATAAATAAGCATTAAAAAAATATTTTAAATTAAAAAAAAAGCCAGGAGTGGGAAATGGAGGCCAAATGCTACAGAGCTCTTACACTAAACATAAAATGTGTTTTGAGCTTATTTATTATATGTTAAGCTTATTTATTTATTTTGAGAGGGAGAGAGAGCACGAGTGGGGAAGGGGCAGAGAGAGAGAGGAAGGGAGAGAATCCCAAGCAGGCTCTGCACTGTCAGCACAGAGCTTGATCCCATGACCCTGGGATCAAGACCTGAGCCATGGGGCATATCCACTAAATTAGACCATCCACTTTGGGCCTAAAGCAAATTTTAATAAGTTAGAAACCCCAAACATTTAAAAACTAAACATCACAAGACTAAATAAACCACGGGTCAAAAAAGCAATCACAATTAGAAAATATTTTAAATATAATGAAAGTGAGAACTTTACAAGATCCCAAATTTTGTGGGCTACAGCTGAAACAATGCTCAGAAAGAAATTTATAGTATAAATGCTTTTGAAAACATTAAGGTTTTAAATCAGTGATATCAGCTTTCACTGGACGAGAAAAATAAAGCAACTTAAATTTAAAATAAGCAGAAGAGGGGAGCCCGGGTGGCTCAGCCAGTTAAGCGTCCAACTCTTGGTTTCAGCTAAGGTCATGATCTCGTGGTGCGTGAGTTTGGGCCCTGTGCCAGGCTCTACACAGGCAGCGTGAACCTGCTTGGGATTCTGTCTCTCTCCCTCTCTCTCTCTACTCCTCCCCCACTTGCACTGTCTCTGTCTCTCTCAAAATAAGTAAATAAGCTTAAAAAAATGAATAAAGTCAGCAGAAGAAAATAAATGGTAAAGGTAAAAGTGTAAAAAACCATAAAATGGAAAACTGACAAGAAACAGAGAAGATTCATGAAAGCAAATGCCATTTTTTTTAAATATGAAAAAAAATTGATAAATTTAAGCTAGACTAATCAAGAAAAAAAGAGAAAAGAGGAATTTCTAACATCAGGACTGAAAAAGATGACTTCACCACAGGACTAGGAGATTAAAGGGGTAACATGAAATATTATAAAACAATAGGCCAATAAATTCAATAACTTAGAAAACAGACAGATTTCTTAAACATATAAAATAATGCTCATTAAAGTCGAAATACATTGAATATCTGCCAATTTAAAAATAGACTCATAGTTTAAAATCTTTCTAGAAAGAAACTCTAGACCATATGACCCCAGTGATGATTCTATAAATATGGAAGGAAGAAATAATATTGATTATATGCATACTTTTCAGAAAACTTAAGAGAGTATTTCCCAAATCTGTTAATGGAGCCAATATTAACCTATACCTAAACCAAGCAAAGGCATTGCAAATAAAGAAAATTATAGGTCAACATCTCTTATGAAAACAAACTATGAAAATCCCTAAGAAAACATCAGCAAATTGAATTCAGCAATATACAGAAGGAATAATTGTGACTGTGTAGGGTTTATCTGAGGGATAGAAGTTTGATTTAACATTAAAAATTCAATCACTATAATTCACTCAGTCAGCAGATTTCTAAACATGTGATTATCTCAATAGATGCAGAAAAAAGCATTTGACAAATTAAACCAGTGCTCAGAAAATTAGGAATAGTAGGAAACTTCCTCAAACTGATGAAGTGTATGTATCCAGTCAAATGCTCCACAATAATGTGTAGTGTTTTACAAAATCTTTTGACATTAGTCCAAAATGTTTCAACCACTCTCATGGTCAAGGGCACATCCATCAGAAGCAGTTGGGGCCCTCTGATAGAAGGGGCAGATTTTGAGGGAAGTTGAGACTTTTAATAATACTTCAAAAAGTGTTACTCTTAACAAATGTCCCTCTAACTGACCTTCCTCCTCAGGCACCAACATGTGTTTTTTAAAGATGCCATTATGGGGGTGCCTGGGTGGCTCAGTCGGTTAAGCGTCCGACTTCAGCTCAGGTCATGATTTTGCGGTCCGTGAGTTCGAGCCCTGCGTCGGGCTCTGTGCTGACCGCTCAGAGCCTGGAGCCTGTTTCGGATTCTGTGTCTCCCTGTCTCTCTGACCCTCCCCCGTTCATGCTCTGTCTCTCTCTGTCTCAAAAATAAATAAACGTTAAAAAAATTTTTTTTAAAAATAAATAAAATAAAAATAAAAATGCCATTATGGCCCTGCCCCTAATTTCAGTGGGATTTTAGAAAGCAGAAGGGGTACGCTATCCCAGGAGGCATCATGTTGGGCAGATGGAACCCTGGAGGACTGCCAAAATTATGCTACAGTAGACAGCTTTCCACTTTCCTACGAATATTGCTTATAAAATGAACACATTCTTTTGTTTGGAACATAGCCTTTACCTCCCAAGAGGTGATTTGACAAGTACAAGACAGTAATCATAGTTTTCTCTCTTGCCTATTTATTTGAGCCTTGACCTTTTGGACCCCTGACCCGTTTCTAGAATGTTTTCAAGTAATGCTTTTACATACACTCAATAGAACTGCTTTTTCTTGGAACCCAATTTTCAATGGGTCTTGATGGCCTTTGGTCGTAAGGTTGGCCCATGACCAGACTCTTCGTTCGACGTGCCCACCATCTGCTCTTTATAGTACGTGCATTTCACTTGTTCTGGAAGCCACCAGCTACGTGAACTCGACTAGTTTCCCAAATCATTGGCCTGTCGTTTTCTGCATTTTCATTCAGCATGGCATTTAACAGAAATAAATGATCCGTTTCTGTGTGCAAAAAAGACCTTTATTTTTACCTTTATTACAGCATCTCTGTCATTTTGTCTTCAGTCAAATCAAGTTCTTTGCAAACCTGCCTCAGCATTAGGCTATCAATGCCTCCAGGGTACGACTGTTCCTGGTTCATTATTATATCTCTGATATACTACGGTGCCTAGTATCTATCAGATGTGGCTTAAATATGGCATATTGTGGATGGATAACTTTCACTTCATGAAAGGGTAGGAAAATCTGAGGGCCTTGGGAATGCCCGTGGAGATGTGTCTGAAGTTTTGTAGGTGGGAAGAACATTAAAAGGTGTTGTTAATGCCTGTGTTTGAAGGAAAGGACGAGAGCACGTTGAGCTACCAGTGGGAAGGGGGGGGGAGGGGGGAACCCGTGCTATTTCCAAACCGTGGAAATGAACAAGAGCTGGGAGCATTCCAGCAAGAGGAACTTGGTGGGTGGCCCGAACAGAGATGCTTCAGAAGGAGGAAGAAGCTTCTCTCTGTTAGGTTGGCCAGGGTCTCCTTGAAGAGCTGCACAAGGCGAGCCCTCCGGGTTCACTTTCAGCACTGCTCCTTCCTCAGGCGGCAGGGGTGAGGTGCTAGCCTGCCCCAGGGACGCTGGGCACCTCTGTAATTAGACACAGCCTTCACACCTACTAGCTCCGAAGCTCGGGGCCCGGGGTGAGGCGAGGCTTCCGGTGCAGAACGGAACCGGAAGCTAGAGACTGCCAGGAGAGGGAAAGGTTGAAAACTCAGGCCACGATAGTCTCAAAGCCAAGGCTTACGGTCAGGTCAGGGCATGGACTTTGTGGCCAGACGGTTCTAGGTTGACTCGCATCCCACTGCCTCGTAAATCTGGACCTGAAGCCTGGGAACTCCGCCTTCCTTTCTTCGTGTGGAAAATGAGACGAAACCCGGCGCGCAGTTGGCGTTAAATGTTGAAGTAATTATTTTCACGTGACTGTTATTACGTGGAACGGCAAGACTGGGCTGAAGAGGAGCGGGTTCCAGGGCAGGAGGGTCGGGTGGCCAGGCGCCCAGCGACACCACTAGTTTAGCCACAGCCACGGGTCAACAGATTCAGGAGGGCTCGGGGATTCCACGTGGCCTGGGTGGTTATCAGCTCAGACCCAGAGCCCACATCAGTTCAAGCTGCAAGGTGGTGGTTCAGTCTACCAGCCGGACAGCATTGAGGGGCGCACAGGGACCTGGGGGCCGTGTTCCCTGCTGGCTTTGCGTCCCGGCTGCCTGGTGCGCTACAAACGCGCCGACGGCTTTGCGTGGGATTTTACTCATTTTCCTTTGCGTGCATTATGCAAGTTCCTCCTGGAAAATGCTCATCTCCCGAGAACAGTGGGGATAGAGAAGTGGCAGGACGGAGGCCCTGGATTTGCTGAATAGGGGGAGCGGCCTCCCAAAAGGGCAAGAGTGTTCTTTTCACCCCAGCCCTGCTCTCTGAAGCGGAATCAAAGAATTGCCAAGGGACGCGTGGCCTGGGCTATGTTGGGCCTGAGCGATTGCGTGGTCCGGTCTTCTTAGAAGGGCAATAAAACGACACCTAAGTGTCTGTTTCAGCGTCGATACCTCCACGGATGTTTTCAAACACAGGGAGAAAAAAAAAAGGATTTTTGTCGTACCGTGTTTCCCAAAATCTTGCGAGCTTTAATTCCTTTACCCTCGTACTGTGAACACACAGCCTTGCTCAGTGAACTAGCATGTGCTCAGTACAACAGTCAAACGAACAGAAAGGAAGTCCCTTCTTTGCGAAGTTTTAAGAACATGACACGCAGAGTTATTTTATTTTTTTTTTTTTTTTGAGAGAGAGAGAGAGCAAGCATGGATGGGGGAAGGGCAGAGACAGAGGTAGACAGAGAATCCCAAGCAGGCTCCCCACCGTGACTGCAGAGCGCTGGCTGGGGCTGGGACTCACAAACGTCAACACCATAACCTGAGCCTAAATCAGGAGTTGGATACGTAACCGACTGAGCCACCCAGGTTCCCCAACTCTAGAGTTTCTAATTTACAGTCTATGGCAACACTTCTGCGAATACATTTCCTCCCTGCTGCCCCATTCTTTACAACCCTTGTGAAACGTCTAAAAGCTAAATGAAGAATAGAAATGAAATGTAATAAATTGTCCCAATTTCTCTGAAGCCTGACTGTTTTTCTTTTTTAGTTTCTTGCTTTCCTCCCACTCGTTATTTGTTTCCACTTCAGTAAAGAAATCTCTGCCTTTTCTCAAACCTATTTTGGTCTCTCCATTATTTGTGACAAAAACCCCAGGATAGAAGTTGGGAAGGATAAAGCTTTACTTAATGGACGAGAGCACTTGTTAAGTGTTTAATCATCACAACAAGACATGACAAGTTGTCGGATTTCAGACTCTAATTGTGAGTGTACATTAGCCTGTGATTCTTAGACTGGAAGTTAGGAAGTCAATGTGGTACCTCTTTTTCAGTATCAGTTATAAATGATTGAAGACATTACTTTTTATATAAAAGCAGGTGCGAAATATTTTACGGAGCATGGCAAAAACTAGATTACCTGTATTTCTTATTTATTTACGTAAAAAGACATCAAATTATTTAACCAAATTAGCAAAACCTAGAGAACAAAAATACGGCAATTGTAGTCTTCTAGCCTATATATCTATATATCTATATCTATCTATCTATCTATCTGAAGTGGATTTCTGGTAGAAAATTGGGGATATAGTACAGAGTTTCCATTTACCCTACACCAAAGGATTATATTTTAGGATGGTATCTTTGTTACAATTAGTGAATCAATATAACGAATCAATATATGCACTTTATTAACGAAAGTCCATAATTTATTTAGATTTCCTTCGTTTGTACCTAGTACCCCTTTTCTATTCCGGGGTCTCATCCAAGACACCACATCACACTTAATCATTATGTTCCCATAAGTGCCTCTTGCCTGTGACAGTTTCATTATGTACGGGTGATATACGTATGTAACACAGACATATACTATATACGACAGCTTTTTAAAAAATCCATTTATGTGCCAAAGGACACTTAGGTTGTTTACATGCTTGGGCTATTGTAAATAATGCTATAATGAACATGGTGATGAAGATCTTTCTGCAAGATAATGATTTCATTTCCTTTGGCTATATAGCCAGAAGCAGGATTGCTGGACTATATAGTAATTTTAATTTTAATTTTTAAAAAAAATTTTTACTGTTTTTATTTATTTTTGAGACAGAGAGAGAGACAGAGCATGAGCAGGGGAGGGGCAGAGAGAGAGGGAGACACAGAATCCGAAGCGGGCTCCAGGCTCTGAGCTGTCAGCACAGAGTCCGGCACGGGGCTCGAACTCACGGACCGTGAGATCATGACCTGAGCCGAAGTCGGACGCTTAACCGACTGAGCCACCCAGGTGCCCCAGTTTAATTTTTAAAGAAACCTCCAACCTGTTTTCCATAATGGCTCTGCCAATTTACATCCCTACCAATAGCAAGGAAGGGTCCCCTTTTCCCCATAGCCTCACCAACACTTGTTAGCTCTTGTCTTTTTGCCGGTATCCATTCTAACAGGTGTGAAGTGATAGTTCATTGTGGTTTTGATTTGAAATTCCCTGATTATTAGTGATGTTGAACAATTTATTTATTTATTTATTTATTTATTTATTTATTTTATAGGTAGGCTTCATGCCCAGCGCAGAGCCCAACACAGGGCTTGAACCCACGACCCTGAGATCAAGACCTGAGCTGAGATCAAGAGTTAGACACTCAACTGACCCAGCCACACAGTCGCCCCCATGTTGAACATTTTGAAAAATGTACCTTTTAGTCCTTTATATGTCTTTATTGGAAACATGTCTATTTAAATCCTTTGCCCGCTCTTTGATCAGATTTTCTGGAGTTTTTTTTTTTTTTTTGCCACTGAGTTGTATGTATTTTGGATAGTAACGTCTCAGCGTACAGATGGCTTGAAAATAGTTTCTCCTATCCCATAGGTTGCCTTTTCATTTTGTTGAGTATTTCTTTTGCTGTGCAGAAGCCTTTTAGTTTGATACAGCCCTACTCATTTGTCTTTTTTTGCTTTTGTTGTTGTGGTTTTGCAAAAAACTGTTGCCAAGACCAGTGTCCAGGAGATGTTTTACTATATCTTCCTCTAGGAGTTTTGCAGGTTGGGGTCTTAACATTGAAGTCTTTAGTCCATGTTGGTTAATTTTTGCAAGTGGCGTAAAGTAGGGTCTTGGTTGTTCCATTGGTCTCTGTGTCTGTTTTCATGCTAGTAACATACCCGTTAGGTATGTTTCATGCTAGTAACATACCCTGTTAGGTATGTTTCATGCTAGTAACATACCCCTTAGGTATGGTTACTATAGTTAGGTCTGTGGGGCCTGGCCTGGGTCTATGTTGGGCCAGAGGCCTGGTGCTGGGTTGGTTCAAAGCCTAGCTCGGTGGTACTTGGCCTGGCCAGGACCCACCCAGAATCCTGTGCTCTCAGGGTCTCATCTGGAGCCTGGTGCATGGGAATCGGTTGGCACTGAGGCATTCCGGGAGCCTGTTAGGAGCCCGGTGCCATAGGAGCTGCCTGGGGTTATGAGATCCACCCTGCCGCTGCTAGAACCAGCTAGAGAGCAGGTAGGCTGGGGGCCTGGTTTTGTGGGAGCCTTCTGTTTGGAGCCAAGGAAATCTCTTGGAGCCTTAAGAGCCGCACAGGGCTGCTGAAAACAGCGGGTACCCGGGGAGATCTGGGGCCTGGGTTTCACGGGAGCCAGACGGAGCCTGGTGCTGGGGGGCCCCCTGGGTCTGCCAGGGCACCTGTTGCTGTGGTAAAATCCTAGGGCTGCAGGATCCACTTGGGCTCACCTGAGCTGGTGGGTGCGGGGGCGAACCGGGGGCCTGAGTACACAGCAACTCTCAAGGAGCCACCTCGGGCCACGACAGTGGGACTGGTGTCGGGGCAGGCCATCTCCAGGGTCCACAGTGAAGTTAGGTGCTCACTTTCCTTCTCCCGTGGGGTGAGTGTCTCTGTTTGCTGGGCTGCCCGGCTTTGGGGAGGGGTGATGGGGTAGTGTGGGTTTATTCTCACCCTCCTCATTGTGTCTTTTCTTATGTCTGTGCTTCACTCGGGTGCTGTGGTCCATCACCCGGGATCTTTGGCTCTTGTGAAGGTATTTTCACGTGCAGGTAATTAATCAGATTGACCTTTCTGAGGGGGGGAGGCAGGCACTAGAAATTCCATGCTGCCATTTTGGTGCTACAACCACCTAATATTTCAAACTCACTATTGAAGGGTAACACATTAGGCCACCCTAAAATGTGCCACTTTAGCAGAATTATTTTGAGCTGAAGACAACTGAGATATAAGAAAAGCTCTCTTCCCTCCTATTTGTCTGAAGCAGGCCATACGTTTACAAAGGTGTCCCTTTTTCCTTCTCTAGCAGGAAGGACACAGGTTAATCCCTGGAGACAACTTTAGACCCAATCAGCCTAGAGAAAGCAACAGAGGAATCTACATAAAAATCTTCTCTCACTAGCCTTTATCTCTAGCTTTGGATGCCTAAAACTGATTGCCTTTTGGGGATCTTCTTTCACAAATGTATGGTTCTTTGCTGTAGATGCTATGTAAGCTGGAATTTTAAGCCACCTTGGAGAATTACTCAGTTTTCCTTCGGTATCTCTTACGTTTCCATGAGGTATACACGTTAATGAACTTGTGTTTGTTTTACTCTTGTAAATCTTTCATGACAAGGATCTCACCTAGAGACTCGGAAGGATAGCGGGAAAAATATTTTTCTTCTCCTATTGCTGGTATCATGTTCTTTTTGTTTGTTTCCTATAATATCTCTGTTATTTTTCTATATCACTACAGCTCCCAGACTAGTGTTACTACTCTTGATGGGTTTTTAATAATATTTATTGATTTGTTGGTTGATTAATATAACCATTTTCCCCTCTACAAGGGTTGTTTTGTAATGCAGATATAGAAAAGTAGATACATTAAACTCCCATTTTTTCATGATTGCTGGGAAATTAGGAATACTCTAACTTACTAAATGTCCCAGATATTCTTACTACCTATGTATTACAGTGTAATTATTGAACGTGAATTAATTTTTCTTTTCAAGTAGAGATTCGGAATTCTGAATATCTCTTCTCGATATATACTATTGCAAATAAATACCTGGTTGTGTTGGCTCTCAGGTTTTGTGGTTAATGAAAATTACTATTAGAAATAGCAATTTATGGGGCGCCTGGGTGGCTCAGCCAGCTAAGCGTCCGACTCTTGTTTTCGGCTCAGGTCATGATCTCACAGTTCCTGAGTTCAAACCCCGCATTGGAGCACAGAGCCTGCTTGGGACTCTCTCTCTCCCTCTCTCTCTGCCCTTCTTCCGTACATGCACACACTCTCTCTCTCTCTCTCTCTCTCTCTCTCTCTCTGAAAATAAATAAATAAATTTAAAAAAATTAAAAAAGGGATAGTAATTTATCAGTCCTGTACTGTGGAGCTCTTCCGCATTTAGCAGATGGGAAGAAGAGAACTTTCAAAATGCTTGGTGGTATTTGGCAAGCTTTTAAGAAACTGTAAATGCTAATTTAAATCCAGTTTTTTAGTCATTCTTTTTCTATTTTGGTAGCACCTCACTTCATTCCTGACAAGTGAGATGATTTTTTTTCGTTTGCCCTTGACTGAAAGCTGGCCTTAAAATCTCCCGGGAACACTATTTCCTTGAAAGTGCCAAGATCCAGAAGATGTTACAGGGTTTCATTTCCAGGCGTCTTCTCTCTAATTAATTTGTTTTCGTCTGTTCCAAGAATACCCCTGAAGACCTTTTGCAGGTTCTCTCTTTTGCCCTCCAAATCAACCGGATGATTATTTGCAAATATCATTGGTTTTGCAAACTGACTGCAGAATCCTCGTGGGCAAACAACTACGGATCAAACCTGCCTCTCTTTCCGGGTTGACTTTTAGACTCTTATTTTATATTTTGCTTCTGAAGGTTGTTAAAGTGGAAGCAGCAAGCACAAGAAAACCATGTAACAAAACTTTCGGGGGGGGGGGGGGGGGGGCCTCATGACTACTGGTTACAGAGGGACCGCTCCACTGGTGCCCACAGGCGGTTTGGTCAAAGATAAACAAAGCTGGATATTAGTTAAAGCGGTGAAAACATTTTATCCAGTGACTGCTGACAGTGAGAGAAAGAGCTGAGCCCCCTTCTACTTTGGGCAGCGGCTAGACAGCTCAGAGCCAGCCCCGGGGCTCGAACTCAAGAACCGTGAGATCATGACCTGAGCCGAAGTCTGACACTTAGACTGAGCCACCCAGGTGCCCAGGAGATAGCTGGGCATTTTAAAGGGAGAATGAACAGGAATAAGGAGCGGGAGGGGGCAAGCGGGACCTCAGTAGGGTTCAGGGTGGGGTGAGAAATTACAAAGGGTCTGCGTAGATGCAGGTAGGCCCAATGTACCTGCTAGCTGGCAATTAGTTTTACAAGTTAAGATCTTATGCTCCCACTGAGACTGGGACAGAGAGGCCAGTCCTTCCTGATGAGTACATTTCAAAGGAATGGTTTTCAGGTCTGTGGGAAAGACACTCACTCCTAAATTGTAGGAGACGCGTATATACCTCAAAGGGACAGAGGAAGGATTCACAATTGTAAGTCCAAAGTGCTCTAATTAAGGGAGGAAAGGGCCTATCCTCAAGTGCAGTCAAGAGCAAACAATAAATTCTTTTGGCGGCCCCGAGCTTTTCCAGACAGAAGCTCGAAAGGGGGCTGGGTGGGCCCAGGAGAGCGGTCTTAAGCCACTAGAAGCTGGTCAGGTGTCTCAGCCTGGGGATCTGGACGGGAGTGGCTGGGTACAGTTCTCAGAGGCCCCCCGGAAGGTGCCCTCTTTGTGTGTAGACCAAACCTTCCATAGGGTACTAGACATCTGAGCTTGCTTTGTAATGTCTTGAATGCCCTTGATGTCATAAACAGTATCACAAGTGACATAATTTTCAATTTCCTGGTATCTTTATTTGAATACATTTATAAACTTCTTCTAGGGACAGTATTTGATTAGAGCCTCTGGGCTCTGAGGGAAAAATAAAATAAAAGAACATGGTTTGCCCAGCAAGTTCGCACCCACTTCATTTACATATGCTTTCTATGAATACCGATCAAAATATTTACTTAAAACGTAAAGGTTCATCTTTAAAAAAAAAATTTTTTTTTAATGTTTATCTGTTTTTGAGAGAGAGAAGGAGAGACAGAGTTATGAACAGGGGAGAGGCAGAGAGAGAGGGAGATACAGAATCAGAAGCAGGCTCCAGGCTCCGAGCCATCAGCACAGAGCCCGACGCGGGGCTCGAACTCGCAGACCTTGAGATCATGACCTGAGCCGGAGTCAGAAGCTTAACCGACGGAACCACCCAGGCGCCCCAAAGGTTTAATTTTTGAGCAATTTTGGCAGTCTCTTCCCAACTTCGGCTCTTTCGCCACTGTGTCATTATACTCTTTCAAACCATCTTCTGAAATCATTCTGTAATTACATTAACCCAGAATGGATTTTGAAACTTTCTTTGATTAGTTTTGTAGAAAATCAATCATCTGTGGAGTCAACTCAGCCCTGAGCCCAGTACCTCAAAATTATTTATTATTCAATTAAAAGATCCTGAAACAAATATGAATGGCTCCAGAATTTTCAAATATGCTGCTGACGATGATGGCTGCCCATGAGACAAGCTGTCAGAGGACTGAGTGTACCTAAAATAAACGTTTTCCCACGGGCATTTCAAGTCACTAGGCTGAGACGTTGAGTTTTTAGACTCTGGGGCAATGGTTTGGAAAAGCAGGTTACCTTTTGCGACAGCCAGAGGCTCCGCGTACTTTTCGGAAGAGCCGTGTTTGAGGGCACTGGTAATGATTTTCAAAAGCCCATTTGCCATCACAGAAGGCAACAAATGACATTTATCTTGCAAATTAACAAGAGGCTTTTACTGCTCATGCAGGCATGAATGTGCCTGTGTGTGTGGTGTGTGTGGACGTGTGAGAGAGGCAGAGACGGACACAGAGAAAGAGACACAGAGAAGAAAGAGGGGGAAGGAAGGAAGAAGCAGCAAGGAAATCTGCTACATACATACCTCCTCCCTCTGGTCCCTGGTCCCTGCAGATTGATTTTCCATCCTTCCGTATAGTGCTTTATAGCCCTGGAATTAACCTGATACTTGCTTTTTGGCTTCCAGCTGGGTTAGCCAAGTGACGCACTGACAGATTGGAGGTGCTAGAAGAGAGCTATCAGAGTTTTTATGTTCCAGCTCCCTCCCTGCTTGGAGAGAGACTGACCTTAATGAAAGTCACAGCCCCCCCTGGGCGGCCTTCTCCTGCCGCTTCAAAATGTCTCCCTCAATCCACACTTAGCCTCTCAAGAAAAGTTCCCTGTGACCAAGTAACAGAAAAGAATACGGGCCTAGTTGTAGATAAATCTGTAACCTGTATGACCCCAGCCGGAAGGGGATTTGCGTCTTTCTAGAGCACCATTCCAATGTGGCTTTGAAAGGGTATTGTCCTACTGGGGAGAACTGTGAGCGGTACGTTTGCTTGGGGACTCTACGGAAGCGACGGTCTGAGGGATGGTCTGCGGCAATGTGTGGACAGTGGCTAATGAGTTGCCCAGTTAAACAAAGAAGAAGAAGGACATGTGAGGAGAACGTTTGTGGCCAGCCCTCTTGGAATGGTTTCAGAAGGTGAGGCTAGTTGAGCATTGCCACCAGTGCTACGGAGGTAGCTTCCAGAGCGAGGAGGAATGAAATGAGTATCCTGTGGTGTCAGACAGCCTTTTCCTGCCACCCTGGTGCTTGTGGCCTGGGCCCATGCACCACCACCAAGGCTTGATAGCAGGGATGGAGTCCAAGAATCCATCCACAACTCAGCATGGACCACCCCTCAGATCTGAGTTTACCTTCCTTGTCTCTGGCACTATTTGCGAACCTACAGAAGGCCTTCTTCATCAACACACTACCTCAATCAAAATTTCCCCTGATCATTTTTTTCTTTTGACAAATGAGCCCACGCCCACAGAAGTAACATGTCTTACCCAGAGGTCATGTCATCCAGAAGCAGCTGGCCTCATATGATGGTGAAATCACCTGCAGAAGAAGCTTCAGTTATTATCTAGGAAAGGACACCATTCACAGGATGCTGTATGTGCCTTAAATCAGAGTGTCATTCCTCCTACGTCCAGAATATTCAGGTGTGGAACCAAGGAGAAGAGGTGATGAGAGTGGCCTCTATCACTATTAAACCTAATAACTCATATCAGAAAAATTTACTTTGCTTCCCCACCATTTTGGACCAAGTATGCTTAAAGGTTCAAATATCTGCTTCCACCAGAATCCTGCTCCCATTCCACCGGAAGCTGATAATGCTTCCCAGCTCTTTGGAGTTCTTACTATGCACACCACATCCAGACATTTCAATCCCAGTCACCTGGAGAGGAAACTGGGTTGTTGATACAGAACAGGGAAAGGCTCTCCATGTGAGGAATCCAGAGGATTCTCAGGGATGCTTTTTGGTCAGTGCCTTGTCGAATAATTGTATTCAATGAAAACTGTGGTCACTCTATAAAGACAGGACCTCCAAGAACTCAGACCCGCATGAGTAAGGGTTTTGGTTCACTTCACCAACTAAAGAATCCTTTCCAGCTGAGATGCTGGCAGAGAGTTAACAGGAAGATGAGTTGTAGAAAATCACGGTTATGACGGTAAACTCGGGTCTCCCGACCAACTTACAAAATCAGAAACTAGAGCAGTAACACGTTATGTCAATGAATGGTTTTCTTCCTTCTCCTCACTTTATATAATGAATATCATTAGTGATGTCAACATTTTAGGTTTTAGAAGGGAGTATGACTCAACTGACATCATCTCACAATAGTACTTCCAATGACATGGAAATTTGTGTGACCCCTTGCATTGAGGACACATTTTTCGTCCATATAAAGAACTCTTGACATCCCAAAGGCAAGAGTGGCCACTGAGGGACAAAGGACTGGACCGTCCTGAGCATCCCCTGTCTGGCCTTCCCATAGTTCCTGACCACCATTCTTCCTCCTTCATCTGCTCCTCAAAAGCCACATCACTGCCCTGCTGTCTGAGCTACATCCCTTGCGATCCTGGCCTAGCTTCTGGCCGCGTCTTGTCGGTGAGAGGCACTAGCAGTTTAGAGGGCGGAAGTGGGGGAAGGTCAAGGGGTTTGCTTCCCTGGCTCCTTCCCGCGGCCCTGTGGTTTGGCGGCGGCTTCCTCCTCTTCTTCCGGAAGGCTCGAGCTCCTTCCGGTCAGAGGGGCCTCGCCTTCAGCGGCTGCCTCTCCTCAATCCCCTGCGTCCCCATGCAACCGACGAAGGCTCCGTACTGTTGAAAGCCAAGGCCGCTTCAAGTTGTTTAACTGCTTTTCCTCAAGCCTGTTCGCACCTCTGTGGAGAGTTCTCGTCTCACGTGTGGGCTGTTCATTTCCAGCGAGCAAATTCCCATTTCCACAGATTTCCCTTCTGTGAGAAAGCAAACCTTCCAAAGTAGAAGTCTGTTTTAATGGTCTCCAAATGGGTTTGCTCCAATATGAAAGAAAAAAAGAATAAGAACTAGATTTTTAGTAAGAGAAATACTTGTGAACTCTGCTGAACATGTTCAAGCATAACAAGACGTGACCAGTTTCCCAGTCTCTGTGTTCGGTTCTTCTCCAGGCTCCGTGGAGTCTTATTATAAAAATCAATCCATGTTTCAAGAACGCACATAAGTAAGCAATTATTCCATTGCGACGAGTGGTGACCAACCCTGAGGTCCTTGGGGAGCCTCAAAGTGAATCATGGGAAGTTGTCGATCAGTTAAAACAATTATCAAAGTTTGATATAAACCGTCCATTCACCAGGATGTCTGTGAGGAAGTAATACAGAAGATGTTTTAAAAGCACGAAATTCATTTCTGAATTTTTAAACAACATGCGATGTATAATACATTAGAAATAACTAAATTATTAAGGCCCTTCCAGTGCATATTATTATAATGCCTTGTGACAAATAGCTTGGTTTTTTTCCATTCTACGTTCCATGCAAAAAAAGTAGGAGAAAGGCTTATTAAACCTCATTATTAGGTAGTGACACTGTCTATAAGCATAGAACAAAACAATTTGCTTAAGTTATCCGGGAATTTCAGGCTGGATGGCAACAATACTTGATTCACGTAGGCTCCTAAAATTTTGTACTGAAATCTGAATTAGCTGCTTTAATCACGCCAGTCAACTCATTTTTACCACCAAGACTAATCCCTTTCTAGATTCCAAGAAAAATGATCTTTATGTTGGAAATCTTATCTCCACCTGCAGCTCCTGTCACCTGCCTGCGCTCTGTACACACTTCGTGGCAACCGAACTCCCTGCGTCTAATGCAGCCTGTCCCTGGCAGGGGTCTTCTACGCACATTCATGCCCCCTCTCATGGCTCTTCTCATCTGATGCTTAGCATGAGTCACTCATTTGGTTAGCGATCGCATTTGAGGTCCTCTTTTACTGGACAGTAAGAGGCAGAAAGCCTTCTATGATTCAAATACAGGATCCAGGATGTGTTCACTCATAGAAAAGGCTCAATAAATGTTGGTGATCATTTTTGAGCGAGGAAATGGCTTTGTTCCCCTGTCGTCCCCTTCATTTTGTCCGCGCGAGCCAGCACGAGGACATGCCACGCTGGGCCGTCACCTCACAGTACCGTGTGTGCACTCAGTGTGAACGCACAACATTCGGATAGTGAATGTTGATGTACGGGCAGAGCGCTGAACTAAGGTTCAAAAGGGACCTAAAATCTAGTCCACACAGTTACTGGCCTAATGTGAACCCGGCTATTTCCTGTCTCACTTTTCCTTGTCTGTAGCACAAAAACTGAGATAACTTCCCAACCACAGAGAATTGTATTGAGACTCAAATTATATAATAGATAGCTAATTTTGCCACCCACCGCCCCCCAAAAGGGAATCATTAAGCCAGAGTTGGATTTAGATCCCTTCTCAAAGGAGCTGTACCTCCAAGCTATTGTGCTACTCTAACTGCAGCCAGAAAGATGAATTTTCTATCCAGCAACCTAGTCCCCAAATGACTGCCCCTGCCTGACTTCCAAATGCTGGCTCGAAACTTTCTTCCAAAGGCTGTTCACTGATTAGACGGACTGATTACAGTACTTGAAACTCAAACTGGCTTTACTCTGTAATAGAATGATTGGCAGTTAATCAAAAGGCTAGAGGTTCATAGAGGCTTTTTTTTTTTTTTTTAGTCTGAGGCTAATAAAATCATCTGATACAGCAGCACTTGTGTGTGTAAGCCTCCATGATCAGGCAGTTTATGTCTTGTCATTAGAAAAATAACTGACTGGGGTTCACACCGTGAACTGACTGACACTAACAAGGAAAAGAAATCATTTCTGTTTGGATTTATCTTATTTACTATATAACGGCTGGGATGCAGTTCGTACCTGAAGTACTTAAGGTGACGAATCTCACACCGAAAAAACCCCTCCAGACAAGGAACCAGGAGCTGTGTTCCCCACCAGCATTGTTGTGCCCGCTGACCTCAGCTTTAGCGCATGCTGTCCAAACACGCCCATGTCTTTGCCCGTGGAGAATTGTACTCATTTTCCTTTGCTGACATATTAAACGTCCATTCTGGAAAATGCTCATCTCATGGGAACAGTGGGGCCAGAGAAGCTTCAGAAGCCAGGGACCTGGGAGAGGGAATGAGCTTCCAGATGGCTCTCCGCAACAGAGAGGAAGAGTGTCTGAGGGACATGTGGCCTGGGCAGCCCTGGTTACATTCTGAGCGATGTCATTGTCCAATCTCATCAGAGGCAGCTAAGCGACACCCTGTTATCTCTTTTAGTGTTGACATCTCCATAGATACTCCTAAACACAGTGAGGAAGAGTATTTTGTTATACCGCGTCTTCAAAAAGGCTGTGATCTTTAATTCCTTTACCCTCTTATTGTGAACGCACAACAAACATTACATTGTTAACTAGGCGACCTCCCTGTCGCCAGGCTTTGACAGGTCCTGGTGTTGATGATGACGGTGACAGCATGGCCACAATTTCCTCTGAAGGCAGTTCAAAGTCTTAGCAATAATCTGGAGTCTGTTTTGATACAAAATCATAGTCTCCTGACGCCTAACCTTGATTTTTGCCCTGAAAGGCCTTCACAAAACTATGGTGTTGCTTTCTTTTACTTTCTATTTAAGTTTTTATTTATTTTTTATTTTTTTTTTTTAAGCATTAGTCAGAAAGAGTGATTTTACTCTTATGATGATATGAGCAAAAAGGGAAGGCCAGAGCCAGAGAAGAGTCGAAGACGGGGCCCGGTTTCAAGTCTCCTGAGACTCTTTACGGTGTGTTTGGCCAATGTAAGTGGTGGGATTTTGTCTCTGGTGTTTTGTTTTCGTTTGCACAGTGCTTTGCTCAGCGGTTGGTCCAGCGGCTGAAGATCCACGAAGAGATCTCGGCCACTGGTTCTAACCCAGGCCCAGCTGCCCCCCTTGGCGGCCCCCGCCTGCCCCCCCGCCCACACCGCATGCCTCCGGCCTTCTGCCCGCCATCTTTCTCCTGTGAGGCGTCAACTATGTCCTGGTGCCCGTTTGGCCCCTGCACATGTGCAACCCGCAAGTTTAGGTAAGTTAACATTCCTCAGAGTCAACGTTTGACTAACGGGAGGCTCTTCCAGAAATTCTCCCTCTTCTCTGGCTGCATGTTGTGAGGGAGGGGAGTTCATGTGGCTTTATGGAGGGCAGTCCCATGAGTTCGACCAGCAGGTGCACTTGGGACCACGGAGGGCCAGCTCCGTGTCCTGCCTCTCTGTGCCTGCCATCTTCTCTTCCTGCCCCCTCTTTGTGCTCACTCCTCCTTTTCTGGATTTGCGCATGCGGCAAACATAGTGACGCATGTTTTTGCTTCAGGCTTACTTTTTGTGTTTTTCTTTTACAGACATCTATGAGCGAAGTAGGTAAAGGGAATTAAAAAGGTGCACACTTCCAGCTTGAAGATAAATGAGTCACAGAGATGAAAAGTACAGTATAATGAGTATAGTTAATAATATTGTCATAATGTTGTACGGTGACAGAAGGTGACTACACCTACCGTGCTGAACCCTAAGTAATGTATAGAATTGTTGAATCACTAGGTGGTACACCTGCAATTGATATAACATTATGTGTCAATTCTATTTTAATAAAAAAGGAATATGAGCTAAGGGAGTGGGAATAAATATGAAATGAAAGGCATGAAATTATTAAGGTGGAGGAACTTTGAGGTCAGGGTAATGACGATGTCTCCATTTCAACAGTGAAATTGATGAGAAAGATGACAAGATCGTTAGAGAGAGGACAGTCTTACACCCAATTGTCAAAAGTCCTTACACCCTCCATGGAGACGTCCCCACTCCTCTTGTCCTTAATTATTGCCCTGTACGCTGAATTCAATCAATACACTTTGTCTGAGCCAAACAATTCCATAATAGTTGGCAATGGGCAGTAATCATCCAAAAGTCTGTTGCTTTTGTGTCCTTGGCTAGATTATAAGTAGTTTGTCTATAAATTCTTCTGTACACCTTTATAAAGGGCTTGGCACAGTGATTATTCCAAACTGGATTGAGTCAAGGCTTGCTAACTGATTGAGTAATTTATTAAAATGAGACCAACCTCAGTGTAATCTGTTGTTTTCATAATTGGGAGCTTACAGAATTCTTACATTCCCCCCCCCCCAATAGCTATATATCAAAAAAGAACGTGTATCTTTTAGAACGTGTATCTTTTATTCATCCATTCAACAAATATTTATCACATACTCACTCTGTGCCAGGCATTTTTTTTTCTAGAAACTGAAAATACTTCATGAGGCAAAAAAAATAAAATAATAAAATAAAGCCTATGAATAATTCTTGTTTGGGGGGGAGTCTAGTACAGGAAGAAAGAAAACGAAAATCATAAATACAGTATCTAGCATATAGGCAAGTGAGAAATGCTAAGTAAAAATAGAGCCACAGTAAGAAGCCTTTTGCACAGGTGGGTGGGGCTGAGGGGTAGGGAAGAGTCAGGTGGGGTGGGTCTCCCTAAAAAGGTTGACTTTGGAGGGGTGTCTGGGTGGCTCAGTCGGTTCAGTGTTCGAATTTGGCTCGGGTCATGATCTCACAGTTTGTGGGTTCAAGCCCCATGTTGGCCTCTGTGCTGACAGCTCAGAGCCAGGAGCCTGCTTTGGATCCTGTGTTTCCCTCTCTCTCTGCCCCTCCCCTGCTCTCTGTCTCTCTCAAAAATAAATAAAAACATTAAAAAAAAAAAGAAGTTGGCACTGGAGGATAGGGAATAACCACGAGGTACTTCCTGTTTCCATGTAGGATCCTCCTACCTCCACGCTATTTTCATCCGATACTAATATTATTAATATCCCCTGTCCCTTTTCTCTTTTTTTAATGTTTATTTTTGAGAGAGAGAGTGCAAGTTGGGGAGGAGCAGAGAAAGGGGGACAGAGGATCCGAATCAGGCTCTCCGGTGCCAACATAGATTCTAGACTTGAGCTCATAAACTGTGAGGTCATGACCCGAACCTAAGTCAGATGCCCAACCCTCTGAGCCACCCAGGCACCTCTCCCTGTCCCTTTTCTTATACTTTATGTAAAAGCAGGGACAGTGTTCTCTCTTCACCTTCTTTGAACAGCTCCTTTTTATTTTTATCACCTAACATGGTTCTACAGGCAGCATGGGACTCTGGACCAGAAGAACGTCAGATTCTAACCTGCACTTTCCCCTTCAACTAGTTGTATATTTTTACTGCCGTGATTAATACCTGATGTGTCTGAATACTGACCGCATGCTAAACTGAGTGATTTAGGAGATTATACAAATTTTTCTTCACAGAAAATGTTTAGGTGGTCATGAACTATCATTCCCATTTTATAGATAAAGTAAACCGACACACAAGAGGTTTCGAAGGTTCGACGGTTCTTTGATGCTCCAACCTTCTATGTAGTTGAGACGCTTCAAATCATCTCCTAAAAAAAGGTAATAAATGGTTTTACAAAACTGTGGTACTTGATGTGAGCGCTTTGTGTGTGTGTGTGTGTGTGTGTGTGTGTGTGTAAGAATCTTCTTATGCATGGTCTCATTTTAATCCTACTCTCTGGTAGGTGTTTTCAACAATGCTACAGATGAAAAATGCAGCTCAGAAGTGCAAGTAACTTCTCCAAAGTTCTATAACAGGTCTGGGCTTCCCATTCAGGTTCAAATCCAAAGTGCTGCTGTCCCCACTCATTTGGTTTACTTGCTTATAAAGTATTTTTGAATATGTACCAGGCATAATGTATTAATGAATATGTATCAGGCATTAATGTATTAATGACGTCCCAAACTGCAGGAACCTAAAGAGTTTTTGCTGGAGACAGGCCAGGAAAGAGACAATTATAGCATAAGTATTAAGTGTAATGATTGAGGCAGGGACCAAACAGAGCTGCATTTGCTTTGAATCTAATAAAATTGAAGTTGCAAAATGCTGGGAAGGGTTCCAGTAAGGTGTTTATAGGATTGTTTTGTGTTTTTTTGTTCAGTTTGCAAAACTTAGATATTTTAATCGCAATTGAAGATAGCTGTCTCTTACGGTCTGACTTTTGTCACATTTCCCCCTTTGCAAGATAGTATTGAAATAATTGTAGGCCATTTTGGGTGTCCAGCAAAGAAAAATTTAAGTTGGGACTAGGTTAGCTTGGATTTAGTGAGAGCCATTTACGTGGTTTGTAGTTATTTCCACGTAAAGTCAAGTCATTTATGAGACTCAAGGAAGGGGTGTGTGATAGGATAAGTAATGGTGTCCAAAGATCCGCAGGTCCAAATTCCTGGGACCTGTGAACGTGACCTTACCTGGCCAAACAGAGGTGGGGAAGGGCGCCTGGGTGACTCAGTTGGTTAAGCAACTGACTTTGGGTTTCAGCGCGGGTCATGATCTCAAGGATCGTGGGATTGAGCCCTGCACTGAACTCTGTGTTGACAGCACTGAGCCTTCTTGGGATTCTCTCTCTCCTTCTTTCTCTGCCCCTCCCTCACTCTGTCTCTCCTGATAAATAAATAAAGTTAAAAAAAAAAAAAGAATCTTGACATGGAGAGATTATCCTGGGTTATCCAGGCGGGCCTTACATGCAATCTCAAAGAGATGTGAGAAGAGAGAAGAAGGAAATGTCACCACTGATGCAAGATATGAAAATGGAGGAAGAGGCCACACATGACAAGATGCCAAGACGGAATGCAGGACAAGGAACGGATTCTCTCCTGGTACTTCCAGAGGGAGTATGATCGTGCTGACATATTGACTTGGGCTCATTAATAGTGATTTCAGATTTCTGAACTCCAGAACTGTAAGAGAGTAAATGTTTATCACTTAAAGTGACCAAGTTCGTGAGAATTTGTGACAGCAACCATAGGAAACTAATACGGGGCGGAATATTCCAGGAATATTCCTACTGCCCAACGGGTGACTCATGGAGTGCTGGAAAGGAGGCTATTGGCTACAGATCAGGGAGAATGCATGTCACAGTGTCCAGCACTAAAAGTTTGAAATTGAAGAAACCAGAAGCTACTCTCTGGAAAATTCTTTCAATAATCAGACTGTAAAATTATAATCAGAGATCAGGGCGCCTGGGTGGCTCAGTCAGTTAAGCGTCCGACTTCAGCTCAGGTCACGATCTCGCGGTTTGTGAGTTCGAGCCCCGCGTCAGGCTCTGGGCTGATGGCTCGGAGCCTGGAGCCTGTTTCAGATTCTGTGTCTCCCTCTCTCTCTGCCTCTCCCCTGCTCGTGCTCTGTCTCTGTCTCAAGAATAAATAAACATTAAAGAAGAAAGAAGAAAGAAAGAAAGAAAGAAAGAAAGAAAGAAAGAAGAAAGAAAAAGAAAACTGTAAGATGTTGATGAATAGACAAAGAGAGGAGGGGGGCGCCTGGGTGGCTCAGTCGGTTAAGCGTCCGACTTCGGCTCAGGTCACGATCTTGCGGTCCGTGAGTTCAAGCCCCGCATCAGGCTCTGTGCTGACAGCTCAGAGCCTGGAGCCTATTTCAGATTCTGTGCCTCCCTCTCTCTCTGCCCCTCCCCTGTTCATGCTCTGTCTCTCTCTGTCTCAAAAATAAATAAACGTTAAAAAATTTTTTTTTAATTATAATCAGAGACCAATCGATACCAATGTATCATACATTCACTTTATCTTTCCTGAATTATAGAAAATCAAAGTAATCAGAATTCTTGTGTTTGAGAGTATAAAGAAATAGCAGTACTGTGGTTGCATGTGAAGTTTCATGTTTTATGCATTAACTTTAGGGACGTTTCATATTTTATGCATCCCAACTACCAACATAAAATAAGCTTTGGTCAAATGTGTTAGTGGAAGGATTGCATCATCTAGTTTTCTTTAGAGAACACGATGATGAAAATTCTCAGTATTTAGAAGACAAGTGAGGCGACCACAGCGGGGGGGAAATGTAGGCAAAAAGTATTTCAGCAGAGTGTCGGGCAGTTAATTGGTAAAACTGTAATGCTATTTTTTCTGGATTTTGTTATGCTTGTGACCTTTGAGATTTATCTTCTCATCCTAAATAAGTATTTGTTCTTGTACCTAATTTCATATTTATTTAATTATTCTTTTAAAATAAGTCCCCCATTGAGCACTGGGTGTTGTATGGAAACCAATTTGACAATAAATTTCATATATTAAAAAAGAGAATAAAATTAAAAAATAAAAAAAATAAAAAAATAAATTAAAAAAAATAATAAAATAAAATAAGTCCCCCATGATGCTTAAGCTTCAGGCCCCACAAAACCTGATCTGCCCATGGCACCAATGATTGGAAATGTGACAGAGGGACTCAACCCAGCACATGGTGGAAGTCAGGATGAGCTTCTGGGTGGGTGGGGGCGGGGGGACCCCGTGGCAACATCCAAAGGCTGATGGAGGAAATTGGGATGTGGGGAAGGAGGCTTGAGAGGAGGCAGAAGTCAAATGATGCAGAACTTTGTCTTTTCCCTTTTACTAGGGATAGGAGAATTTATGTGGATGATGCACTTCACAAGCAGGGAGGTTTTCAATATTATCTGCCTCTTTTAACTTTACAGAATTATCACTCAGATTTGTTTTTGAAGCAACCACGAAGGTGAACACTCAAACCCAGGCTCCCATGGACTCAAGGGAAAAGCACAGCCCTTAGGCAGAAGATCTCTGATATTTACTAGCCTGAAAAAGGCAAACAATAAGCACAGCAGGAAAGGCTTTCACACTAGCAAGAATATAATGTACCCAATATTAGATCAGGAATATGAGCTCAACTTGTTTCGCTTAATTGCAACTTCATAGTTTATTGTGACATTATGGAAGACAACCTCTTTAACTCTTCTAAGCATTACAGTTGATGTTAGCAGAAGTCTTCTCTGCCCCAGAACTCATATGTATATAGCTTTGGTCAATCCATCGATGCAATGAAAGAGTTGTTTGCAGCCGCCCATTTTAAAAGCTGGGAATATCGGGGTGCCTGGGTGGCTCAGTCGGTTAAGCAACTGACTCCTGATTTTGGCGCAGGCTAAGATCTCACGGTTCATGGGTTGGAGCCCCGTGTCAGGCTCTGGGTCGACAAGCCTGCTCGGGATTCTCTCTCCTCCTCTGCTTGTCCTTCCCCTGCTCGTGCTCTCTCTCCCACCCCCCCTCTAAATAAATAAATAAATAAGAAAAGAAAAATCTGGAAACGTATGTGAACACAGGGGCAGAAAAGCCAATGATTATACTAAAATAACTCTTTCATACAATTTCTTCCTTTTTTCTTCAAGAGTAAAGGACTCAAGTACCTCGTTCAACAGCACCTTGGCATAAGTATTGGAGTGCATTTGGTAGAAGCTGAGTTAGGCTGACGCCCATCCTGTAGCCCATGTGTCAGCCTTAGGAATGCCTAAAACAAACCAGAACAAGACTAGCCCAGAGGGCAGCTTGGTCAATAAAAGGCAGAGTCTGAGGGATGGAGTGAAGCTCGTCCAATGGTGGTCTAGGAGCACAGGTTCACAGTATGTAGGGGTTACCCAGGAGTTCCTGGCATTCAGCATAGGAAGAGAAGGAATTTGGGGATTTTTAGTAGCAGATTTCTAAGTAAATTGGTATCTATGCATCAGAAGGACATTTGTAGAATTCTATAAAAAAATGTGAATGTGACACATAATCCCACCTTATGGTTAACTATCATGAACATATATTTTCTTCCAGTCATTTCTTAGGCGTCTACAAACGCTTCATTATTGGGTTTATTCCCGGTAAGTTTTGTACCCTACTTTTTAAAAATTCTTTCTTTTTAATTTTTTAAATGTTTATTTATTTTTGGGAGAGAGAAGGGCAGAGAGCCGGGGAGGGGCAGAGAGAGAGGGAGACAGAATCTGAAGCAGGCTCCAAACTCTGAGCTGTCAGCGCAGAGCCCGACGCGGGGCTCAAACTCATGAGCCGTGAGATCATGAGCCACCCAGGCTCCCCTGTACCCTACTTTTTATTTGAATGAGATCTTTTGCGTTTCCCCATGCCAGTAACCATTCCTCAAACACATTATTCTAAATGACCGAAGAGCATACCATTGTATCTGAGTGTCATAATTTAGTATTTTCTATACTTATAAGTTTATGTCATTTATAGTATAAGTTTATGTCATTAGTTAGTATTAGTATAGGTATCACTAATACTCTAATACATATTCTTATGTTAGGAAGGCGTACACAGCTAATTATTTCCTCAGTTAGTTTCTAGAAAAGGAACTATTGGACACAATCATTATTTTTAAATCTCGATAGACATTTTTCTGAAGAAAACACGCAAAGGCTCACCATCACTCATCACCAGGCACATGCAAACCGAAACCACAATGAGATGTCACTTATTCACACCTGCAAGATGGCTATTATCAAAGAGACAAGAGATAGATTGGTGCAGCCATCATGGCGAACGGCATGGGAGCTCCTCGGAAAATTAAAAACAGAGCTACGACATGATCCAGCCATCCCGCTCCCGGGTATATACGCGAAAGAAAGGAAAACTCTAAATTGAAAGATGTATGCACTTTCACGTTCTCGGCAGCGTTGTTTACAGTGGCCAAGATCTGGAAGCAACCTGAGTGCCCATCAAGGAGGAAGTGGGTCAAGAAAATATAGCGTATATGTATCTACGGAATATTATTCAGCCATAAAAAAGAACGCCATCTTGTCATTGCGATAACGTGGGTGCACCTTGAGAGCATAATGCTAAGTGAAATAAGTCGGAGAGAGCAAGACAAATACTGTATGATCTCACAAGTGGAATCTGAAAAGCAAACAAAAACCAAAACTCTGAACCCATCGATACAGAGAACAGATAGGTGGTTGCCAGAGGCAGGGCGTGAGGAGGTAAGTGACATGGCTGAAGGCGGTCAAAAAATGCAAACTTCCAGACATGAAATATATAAACCCTGGGGATGTAATGTACAGTGGTGACTGTAGTTAATAATATTGTATTGCATATTTGGGTTTTTTTTAAGTGTATTTATTTTGAGAGAGAGAGCACACATGCAAATAGGGGAAGGGCGGAGAGAGAGGGAGAGAGAGAATCCCAAGCAGGCTCCATGCTGTCAGCACAGAACCCCCTGTGGGGCTGGATCTCAGGAACCGCAAGATCACGACCTGAGGCGAAACCAAGAATTGAATCCTTAACTGACTGAGCCTCCCAGGCGTGCCTGTATTGCATATTTGAAAATTGCTAAGAGAGTAGATCTTAAAGTTCTCATCACAAGAAAAAAATTGTGTGTGTGGTGATACATAGATGTTAACCAGACTTATCGTGGTGATCATTTTGCAATACATACAAATACTGAATCGTCATGTTGTACACTTGAAATTAGTATTATATGTCATAGTATTATATGTCAATTTTATCTCAATGAAAAATTTGACAGATATCGCCCAGTTGTAATCAAGAAGATTCCATTAGCAACATCAAGAAGTTCTGCTTCACCATCAGTCATACCAGAGAATCTCCGATATAAAGTCAGAATACTTTATTATTTTCACATTTATATTTATTGAATCTTTAACGAGTTTGAAAATTTCCATATGCTTCTTCACATTTGTACTTATTTTTTACTTTTTTTCTCTATACTTTATACTCATTTTTATCCAGCAATTCTTATTTTCTATTGATTTAAGTAAATTTTGCATTTATCCTGGAGTATTGTTTAACCATTTTGGGTATTATACAAAATGTATTTTAAGTGTTTTCCCATTTGGCGTTTGCATTTTCATTTTTCCTTTTTGAAGTTGATATGTGATTCCTATGCCTAAAATTCACCTTCATGGGTATAATTCATTGGGTTTTAGTATCCACAGGGTGGTGCAACCATCACCCCTCTTTCATTCCAAAACATTTTCACCACCTGCAAAGAGACCAGGGTCCTGTTGGCAATCATACCCCATTCTTGTCTCCCTCCAGCCCCTGTTAACAACCAATCTCCTTTTTGTCTCTACCGATTTGACTCTTCTGGAGATTTCATATAAATAGACTCTTACAATATTTGGCCTTTCGTGCCTGCCTTCTTTCATTTAGCCAAATTTTTTAATTTAGATATAATTGACATATAGCATTGCATAGAGCGTATAGCATTGCATAAGTGTGGGAACAACATATCCATTGACACATAGGACAACTCTTGGACAACGCAGGTTTGAACTGCATGAGTCCTGTTATAAGTGGATATTTTTCAATACAGTATAGTACCACAAATTTATTTTTTCTTTCTTATGATTTTCTTTAAAACATTCTATTGTCTGTAGTTTACTTTAAGATGACAGTATATAATACGTAAAACATACAAAATGTATTAATCAACTGTTTATGTTATCGGTAAGGCTTCCGGTCAACAGTAGGCTCTTAGTGTCACGGAGAGTTAGATGGAAAAGGAACGAAGCCCTGGTCCTTTCCGCTGCCACAGTAAAGAATTCCAGGACAGGGAAAGGAAAGTACAGCTGAGCAACGTGTTATTAAAAGGACACTCCAAGGGAGGAGCAGGCCAAGTGAGGAGAGACAAAGGCCCTAGAAACTCTAGGGTGTGGGCTTCTATCAATTTCGCTTTTCCTGTGGGTTCTAGGGTGGCAACATTTGAGGGACAGTCCCCGATTATATGATAATTAGCCAACAAGGCATGTCCTTTCCCAAGATGTATTTAACATAACCGCATGGGGTAGGAAGTCGCAACATTATTTCTATTCTAGGGACATAGGTCAGGTCTGTACAAATGCAACAAGCATATCAAACTTAACTCTTCCTGGGCGGGGATGTTGTGACCACAGACCCACTGCCAGATGGGTGCAACGGGTGGTCCCCAGGGCGGTCCTGGGTTGGGGCTGTCCATCAGGACGTCTAACGTCCATCCTCCTGTCGCTCATGCCCAGCTTCCTGCCTAACATTGGTAGTTACGATTTTGGAGAGTTCAAACTTACCCATGGATTTACAACTGTGCGTCCCTAACTCATGCTGTTCCAAGGTTGACTGTGCTTCTATACTGCAATATGATTACCCCCTTAGCCTTAGCTCAAAGCTTCATTAGACGACATAATTACCTCTTGTTTTGTGGTGGGACATTTAAGAACTACCTCATTAACAATTTTCAAATATATAATATAGTGCTGTTAGCTAGAATCACAGTGCTGTGCATTAGATTCCCCAGAACTTACTCGTCTTCCAGCTGGAAGTTTGTACCTTTTGATCAACACTTCCCCAATTCTCCCACCCCCCCCCCCCACCTCCTGCTAACCACCATTTTACTGTTTCTAGGAGTTCCATTTTTTCTGGTTCCACATGTAGGTGAGATCATATAGTATTTGTCTTTCTGTAACTAATTTCATTTAGCATAATGCCCTCCCGTTGTCACAATGGCAGGATTTTCTTCTTTCTCATGGCTGAATAATATTTCATGGTGTATAAACACTACGTCTTTTTTATTCACTCATCTATTGATGGACATTTAGATTATTTCCATGTCTTGGCTATTGTGAGTAATGCTGTGATAAGCCTGAGAGTACAGATATCATTTAGGTAGACTGCTTTAGTTTCCTTTGGGAATATACCCAGAAGTGGGATCATTGGGTCATATGGCATTTTTATTTTTAATTTTTTTGGAGGAACCCCCTGCTGCTTTCCACAGTGGCTGCACGAATTCACATTCCCGTCAACAGAGCACCAAGGTTCCTTTTCTCCATGTTCTCACCAGCACTTACTTACTGTCTTTTTAAAATGATAGTCATTCCTTGGGGCGCCTGGGTGGTGCCGTCAGTTAAGCGTCCGACTTCAGCCAGGTCACGATCTCACGGTCCGTGAGTTCGAGCCCTGCGTCAGGCTCTGGGCTGATGGCTCGGAGCCTGGAGCCTGTTTCCGATTCTGTGTCTCTCTCTCTCTCTGCCCCTCCCCCGTTCATGCTCTGTCTCTCTCTGTCCCAAAAATAAATAAAAAACGTTGAAAAAAAAAATTTAAAATGATAGTCATTCCAAAAGCTGTGTAATATAGTTTGATGTCTCCAGCTTTGTTCCTTCTTAGTAATGCTTTAGTTATTTGGTGTCTTTTATAATCCCATACACATTTTGTAATCTTTTTTCCGTTTTTGTAAAAAAAAAAAAAGTCGTTGGAATTGACAGACATTAAATTAAATTCACAGATGGTTCTTGGTAGTATGGACGTTTTGACAATATTAATTTTTCCAATTCATTAGCATGGAGTATCTTTCCACTTCTTTGTGACTTCTTCAATTTCTTTCAACAATGCCTTGTAATTTTCAGTGTACAGATCTTTGAACTCCTTGGTTACATTTATGCCTAAATATTTTATTGTTTTTGATGTTATTGTGATCGAGATTGTTTTCTTTACTTCTTTTTTGTAATTTTTTTTTAAAGTTTATTTATTTATTTTGAGAGAGAGGGAAACATGGGAGGGGCAGAGAAAGGGGGAGAGAGAGAGAGAATCCTAAGCAGGCTCTGAACTGCCTGATGATTCTGTATCAGAATCATCTGATACATGATTCATTGTCACGAACTGTAAGATCATAACCTGAGCCAAAACCAAGACTTGGACGCTTAACCGACTGAACCACCCAGGTGCCCCTCTTTACTTCTTCTAAAAAATACTGTGTTCTTAATGCATAGCGACACAACTGATGGGATGGAGAGATGGCCTTTTCTGAACTAATTCTGTAAAGTCTATGTTATTTGTTGTGTTTATCCACTGAAGTCTTTTCTTAGTTAGTGTTTGGCTAACGACCGGACAGAGACTTCCTTGCGCTCCCGGGACCAGCCAGTCTCCCAGTCTTTGCTGAAGGCCTCTGTGTGTTGGCTGAGACAGTTTCAAAACTCAGGCAACTGACCTCTGTCTTGCCCTTCGCTTCCTGCTTGTGCAGAGCTCAAGATCAGCCCAAGGTGAGATGTGCAGGCGCTCCCGGGTGTGTCCTCAGTATGTGCACGGTCCTACACATGTGAGTGACCTTCTAGATCCCTAGGAATATGTTGGAGCTCTTCAAAGCCACTACGGAGATCTTGTCTCTTATATTTTCTTTTTAAGCTTTTTGGTTAGTCTGACGTCTGCCCCAGTTGTCATTCCTCCAGCAGTTGATAAATTTAACTATTGCCCCTCACCCCCAACCCCCAACCCCCAACCCCCAACCCCCAACCCCCAACAAATGATCCCAGGGCAAAAGGCCTCCCTGGGAAAATTCTGAGTCAGATTAAAGGTAGCCTTGCAAGTAGAATCTTCTAGGGAGCCATCAGACAGAACAAAACATGACCATTTGGGGAAGAATGAGGTCTTGAAGAAGTGTTAAGTTTTGTTTTGCCTTCTCTGGTGACTTCCATTTTCATTGTGCTGTGACTTTTGGTCTCCAAGATTACTGCTGATGTGGAGAAGGAAGGAGTTGAATCAGGCAAATTGAAAGGCCACAATATCCACCATTCTTACCCAGATTCATCCGCTTTCTTAAGTAATTTCTCCCCAGATAGCTGGAAGCCTTTTCTTAATTTCCAGAGGTCTCAAAAAGTCGATTCGATTTCTAGCCGTTTTCTAATTGGTTTTATGGAGAACAGAATTTTCAGAGGTCCTTAGTCCACAGTTTCATGGATGCCACTCAAACTAATTAAATTTCAAAGTAACCGTAAGAATTGTTTTTTGGGCATCAGTGGACTTTTCAGTTACGTGGGCTTTTCTTTAATGTTAGAATGAAGTAAGTGAGCAAGAGTAAAAGCAGAGAAATATTAGAAAAAATGGACGTGGAAAAAGAGTGAAAATTTTGGTTGACTGTGCCCTTCTCCTCTTCAAACCCATCAACTTTTGGAGCGCATTGCCTGCATATAGAAAATAGCACTAAATGCAGACCTTTAAACAATAATTTCACAAATAACTACAAAATTATTGTTAAAAGTTAACTACTGACTACTCCCCAAGTTCTCGGTATTTATAGGAGGTGTGGAAATTGCAATTAAGTGAGTAAGCATAAGAAGAAAAATAAAATAAATCAGTAGAGTATAATATGTAGTTTATAGAATTAATACACAATAAATACTACACGTGGGATAGGTTTCTTAAAACTCTAAAAAGCCCAAAGCTTTCAAATTAATGAATTAAGCATTATTTCTATTAAAAAACCTGTACTGTGAATATTACACACTGTAGTGCAGAATTCCTTCAAATGCAGCTCCTCTTTTCTTATCTTTCTTTATTCCTTCCTTTTAAATCTTTAGTTAATTATCAATCACTTAGAATGTCAGGGATATTGACCCAAAACTCTAAAGCTTAATCATCAGCGATTCCTGCCAATTAAAGATCCATATCATTGTGTAGAGTTTCTCTGAAACATATTGTAATATCATGAGGGGGATAGAAGTCACATTCCAAGAATTAAATATACAGGATGCTTTTGGGAAATTCATAGTTGAATCCTGGCAGGAAACCCATCCATTCACAGAACGGATGATAGGGACACAGAAAGGTGGGTGAGCGAGACCAAGAAAAGTGATTGTATAAATTATTGATCTAGGTTATTTAGTTACCTTAAGCCTTTTTTGGCAAAATTATTGACCACAGAGTTGTAGATAAGATCACAAAGACCTAGAGAAGGCATGAGAGCCCAAGGAGGTAAGCATTTTTCGCAGAGCGGGAATTAGAGCCATGTCTCTGCATAGTCCAGTATTCATTACACGCCATGTGGCAACTTTTAGGGGGGTTACTTTTAGGGGGATTTTTCTGAGAATGCCCAACACACTCTTAAGGTCACCCACATGAAGACTGAAGAAGAAGAATCTGTGCAGAGAGTATGAGAGCGGTTATTTTTTCAAATCATAGGAAAAGTATTTACTCACTACATATTCATTCATCATATATATTTTTAAGTTCATGTATTTGTTTTGAGAGAGAGAAAAAGCACGAGTCGGGGAGGAGCAGAGAGAGGGAGAGAGAGAGAGAGAGAGAAAGAAAGAGAATCCCAAGCAAGCTCCACACTGTCAGTGCAGAGCCTGATGCGGGCGGGGCTCAAACTCATGAACTGCGAGATCATGACCTGAGTCGAAGTCAGACGCTTAATTGACTGAGCCACCCTCATTCATCATTTCTTACAATCAATAAATGTGTATTGATTCCCATGCTCTCATGTAATTTGCAGGTCAATGGAGGAGACAGATAGTAGATAACTAAACCCAGTATTTAATATATAATGAAAAATAAATGGGAATTTTATGTAAGAAAGAGCGTGGGGGCAGATTTTCAGGCATCAGGGAAGACCTCATTGAAAAAAGGACCCTTCGATCGGACACACTGAAATCACACTGAAATCTGAAAAGTCTGAAATCTGAAAAGTCAGTGTAATTGCTGTACTGTGCACCCTGTAGTCAAGATTCGTTCAGAACCTTCATAAGGCAGACCGAGGTCCGACTTCCTACTGGAAAATGGAGGCAGAAAATCGAAGTCTTTATCTGGCTGACATAGGGAGAAAAACACAGGTCCAGAGTAAAGCTTTGGAAGATCTGAAGGCTAGAGCCTGAGATCTCACAGCAGGATTCCAGACGATTGGACAAAGGCAAACTTGAGGACCAGCTGTGGCCTAAGGGGATTGAGTGAAGAAACGAATATTCACCCTTTTAGTCTTGCATACTTTCTATTTTCCTTGGCTCTTAGAAATGAGTAAAAACGATCTTGAAGGCTCACTACTAGACAGAAATACTTGCCATTATTTCTACCACGACTCTCTCAAGAGGGTGAATAATCAGCAAAGCTGATTACTCGAAGCAAAGCTACTTATAACTGATTCGACTCCTTCCCGTTAGCATGCATTTCACACAGGACTCCTAGCCTATTGCCACTTCTCTCTTTCACTTTTTGTTTGTCTTCACAACTGGACACTGATCACAAAAGTAGAGGGCAGATATACGCAGGAAAAAAAAACCCCACAAAAACATGAGGAGAAACCTGTTTTCCTTTAAGTATCAGAGCAGTTTGGATGCGGGTGGCTTCGTTTTATTTTGTGTTACGATTTCATCTGCGTTAAGTAATTTTGATTTTTTCAGTGTGACTGTGAGTGTGTTTGTATTATGCATGTCGACAATTCACACACAGGAAGACTGTTGGAGAAGCGGACGGTCTCCTGCTGGCAATGACAAGGAGTTCTGGAAAGAATTCAGGCTGCAGTAGGGCTGATGAGAACATCAGTGGGCAGCTCTCCAGTCTCAGTGGCACAGGCTACCCTGGAGATGAAACAGGCCCCTGCTTCACTGAAGATCCAACAGCAAACGGGATTATTTTAAGGCAATCCTATGTTAAAGAAAAGGTATTTTATTTATAGCTTTTCTCGCAAGGTTCCAACCTCTCATTTGTGGAGAAATGCAAACTCAAATCAGAAGATTCTGCTCAGGATCAAGATGATTGCCTTATTGCCTTGAAGTGCATGACAGTAGGTTTTGTTTCGGGAAGAAAATAGAATGAGGGTTTCTGAGGGTCCCTTGGAAGGCCTTGGGGCCTTAAGGAAGGCAGTGGCCATGTGGGACAATGGCCGTTTAAGAATATTTTCAGTAGGAGATGGTTTAGCATTAAGAGTAATCGAGAAGCTGGGAATGGAGAGTGGGTTTTATGTTAGGCAGAGGTGGGATTGACTTGAGTGAGGTGCACAGTTCCTCCTGAAGTACTTTGTTCAGACAAATACTTGGCGATATATTTTCAGTGATTGGCACTGGGTTAGGAGTTGGGGTTACAGATTTGAGTGATACAGTTCTTACTCTTGTCCGCTTTAGGGTCTCATGGGACTCCGTTGGGGAGAACGATAAGCAAGCAACAGTTTCATTGGAGCTTCATATGCATTATGGTAGAATTAGCTGTCGTACACGGGGCTTAAGACTTGGGATGTTCCAAAATGAGAAGAAAGAGATGATGACATTGACAGCATTTGAAGTGGGGCCAATCTCAGGGAAGAACTGTGAAAAATCCAAATTTGCCGTGAGATGCCTTCTTCTTCACGGAGGCCCCTGATCCCCTTCTCTCCAAGCTTTTTCCCATAGAGATGCTGGGACCTTGGCAGTTGGGTCCATCCCACAGGAAAGCAATCTTAAAACTGAGAAACTCTTAATGCCTCGGTGTTTGCTTCATATACTTCAACCAAAACAACATCTTGCAACAACAGACAGAATGCAAGAGCAAATAGGAGCTCTCAGCTGTCTTCTGTTATATGCGGCATTAGATTTGCACAAATGTAAAACAGAGCCATACTGACCACTAATTTTTGCTTATTTGTTTTGGAAAAGACCCATTTTTCTTAAAAACATATCATTTCTATTCACATGACGTATTTATGATTGTTATTTAAATAATTTTTTAATGTTTTTATTTATTTTTGACAGAGAGAGAGAGAGAGCATGAATGGGGGAAGGGCAGAGAGAGAGGGAGACACAGAATCCAAAGCAGCCTCCAGGCTCTGAGCTGTCAGCACAGAGCCCGACGTGGGGCTCGATCTCACGAGTCGTGAGACCATGACCCGAGCCGAAGTCGGACGCTCAACCGACTGAGCCACCCAGGTGCCCCAATTTATTATTGTTATTTTAAAACAAATCAACAAATATTTCTAAGAGTCTCGGTTTCTTTTTCTAACGTGATAAATATCAATAGGTACAATCCACATGAGCAAAAGTTCTTTGGGATCCTTGGTCATTTTTAATTGTGTAAAGGGGTCTTGAGACAAAAATGTGCGAGAACTACCAGTGTCATCAAAACAACAGGGCTTGGTTTCTTGTACCACCTGCCGAGAACATGGTCTTGAACGAGGAACCCAGTTTACCCATCTGTAACATGGGCATGGGGACATAGCCACCTCACATGGTCATCGTGAGGAGTTAGGCAAACATCTTTGTAAGTTACCTAGATAATGCTTAATAGATACTTAATATGCTTCATCGATTAAAAAATATGCTTCAAATGCTTAAAAAATAAAAATGTACTATCTGCACAAAGAATTCAAATCTGGGAGGCATAACCGTCTTGGTCACAGATTTATTTTGTGATGAGATCGACATAATTCACCATACTGTTTTCATATCCTAAGTAGACACGTCTTTAAGGTAACACCATTATTTTTTCTCTATGTTCTTGTTCATTTACCAACATTCAGACAATACATTCAGTTTCCTGGTTCTTCAAGGAAAGGGAAGTATCTTGGACAGTGGATGAAAACGTATATATCTAACCGCTGGAAGTTAATAATGTTCTTATTTCTACATCTATCTTTCATTTCAATTCAGGTGGCATATGATCATAATAAAACCTGTAATTGAGCACAGACTCTGGCAAGGCCTGTGCTAAGGCTGTGGAAATAAGTCCGTAAAACATTTTCAAACTGGTCAAATTGAATTTAGGAGCTGAGAATTTAGGCAAAAATATAGTACCCCAAAAATGTACTGATCTCAACACTCCCTGGGTGCCCCTCTGTGTGAAAAAAGGCCCCTTACCAATTTCTACCTATATCTTCTTACCTGTTATATAGCCCTGGATAGAGAGAGAGAGAGAGAGAGAGAGAGAGAGCGCACCCTGCTGTAGAAGCAAGATTATTGTTAGCAATGTTTCAAAAAATTATTTTTATCATTAACAGCTTTCTCTTATTACATAGATTTAAACTTATAAATTAAAAATTATTTTCTTAAAGTATCTCAAAACATATCCAAGGAAATATTATACATGTATGGTACTTTCTAGAACAGTATAACGGTCAGTTTAAAAATATTTATTCCTCAAAACAACAAATTAGAAATTGTGGACTGTTGAGGCACCTGTGTGGCTCAATCGGTTAAGTGTCTGACTTTGGCTCAGGGCATGATCTTGCGGCCCGTGAGTTCAAGCCCTGTGTTGGGCTCTGTGCTGACAGCTCGGAGCCTGGAGCCTGCTTCGGATTCTGTGTCTCCCTCTCTCCCTACCTCTCCCCCGGACAAAAAATAATATACATTAAAAAAAAAAAATTGTGGACTATTTAACCACCTACCTGATGTCTCAATTTTTTTTTTTTTGTCAGTTAAGAAATTAGGATTTTATGAAGCATTGCCTCTTCCTTCCTGTGCTGTGTAGTGCCCTTTTGAGACTAAATGTATGTGGAAAATGTGAGCCAAGAATTTTGCATCAGGATCTTAATCTAATGACCAAGGCTGTTCTTTTTTTTCCCCCAATAGTGCTCAATGTAGCAACACAGCTTTTTAGTATCGAAGGAATTGAGGCAATTAGTCCAATAAAACTTCAAAAGGATTCCTTAATTGACTAAGTACATTCAAGAGGTGAATAGTCTACTTTAAAAACAGCAATAAAAATTTTTTTTTAATTTTTTAACGTTTATTTTTATTTTTGAGACAGAGAGAGACAGAGCATGAACGGGGGAGGGTCAGAGAGAGAAGGAGACACAGAATCTGAAATAGGCTCCAGGCTCTGAGCTGTCAGCACAGAGCCTGATGCAGGGCTTGAACTCACCGACCGCAAGATCATGACCTGAGCTGAAGTCGGACGCTTAACCGACTGAGCCACCCAGGCGCCCCCCTCCTCTCTTTGTCTATTCATCAACATCTTACAGTTTTCTTTGTCTTTCTTTCTTTCTTTCTTTCTTTCTTTCTTTCTTTCTTTTTTAATGTTTATTCTTGAGACAGAGACAGAGCACGAGCAGGGGAAGGGAGACCCAGAATCCGAAGCAGGCTCCAGGCTCTGAGCCATCAGCACAGAGCCCAATGCAGGGCTTGAACTCAAGAACTGTGAGATCGCGACCTGAGCTAAAGTCTGAAACTCAACCCACTGAGCCACCCAGGCGCCCAGGGTGAAGGATTCTTGATCGTTGCTGTTTCCAGAAGCCCAGGGTTCGAGTAAATCAGCATCATCACAGATTCACTTCAGGAATCAGGGCAGTATGGTGAGTCCTGAGATTCCCTGAGTCAACAGAGAGCACAGAGAGCCGTGTGAGGGGAGCCAGTGCACCAAGGAACACACACCCTCGAGGTGGCTCCCCCCAGGGAGGGGCAAGAGAGCTCATCTGTCAGGGTCTGGCATGCAGTGGCAGCTTCTGGTTAGGAAGTCCCAAGCCTTCGCTTTGGGCCCTGTGCGTGGTGTGGTGAGGGACGTGTTGCCGTGCCCAGCACAGGGACAGATGTCGACAAGTGACGTGGCGATCGCTAGCGTGTCAGACTCTATCAGGAGCCGGATTCCCACGTGAACCCTTCCGGTGGGCACCTGCCGGAGTGGGGCGGACGGTCTGATAGGGAACCCCAGTCTGGGGCCACGGTTCCCAGCCCATAGAGGGCGTGTCCTTCGTCTGCAACTGTTGGGGAGTCAGAGCAGAGCAGACGTGTCCCGCTTTCCAAACTGACAGCGACGGACAAGCCCTGGAGCTCACCACGGGGATTCAGCTTACTTAACACCAGTGGACCGGGCTCAGGCGCTGAGGGCGACTTGGGTGACCTCAGGATCCCATAGAGCCCAAGACTCCGAAAGGAGTCCCTCTGGCGGGAGGCTGCCTGCTTTTGAACGCTGCCTCTCTTTTCCAGAGAGGCTCTGCTCAGCGAAAATCCTCAAGGGTTGCAGAAGCTGCGTCTGTCTGTAACCCCTATGACGGGTCCCCTGTCTCTTCGTAGGCACAATGGGCTATGATATTTGGATAAAATCCTAACTGCTTAAGGTTTGTTTTGACCTCACGGCGTCTCTTACCTCTGTGAACAAAAACATTACTTGTAGCCCGGATCTTTAAAACCTCACGGTCTGTGCCTTAAAATGCAAGGCACAGGGTTGTTTCATGTGGGTTTGCCTCGCCTTTCCTGAGAATAACTACGGATCGTGTGTGCATTCTTATGGTTTTGGTCACGTGGGCATTCTTACGATTTTTGAGTTTTCAGACAAGCAGGTGGTCTTCTGTAGATCACCAAACATTGCACATAAGCACCCAAAGTTTAAGCGCTGTTTGAAAAATCAAAGCCCCAGGAGGGCAGCCCTCGTCTTTCTGGTCTTTCTGTCACTTGGTGATTTTCTGTCGCTCGCATCTGATAACAGTGACCATGGTTTCTAATTCAAAAACCGAAGCTCCTGGCTTGACAAAAAGCATACATGCCCCTTTGGGGACTAAGAGGCAATTTGAGAGGTAAGTCAGTGGAAATTCTAATACATCTTTATGTTCTTTGGGGACATTGTAGCAATGCAATTGAAATTGAGATTGTTCCCCACAGGGAACCTATACTTGGTAATTGCCAAATGATATTTTTAAAGGGATCAAATGAAATAAAAATAGATAAAATTAATCTGGGCTGTGGCCAATAGTTGTTGTCGTTGTTTTTTAACAGTCACCATAACCCTGGTGCCTCCATAGCCACATCCAGAGTGGACGGAGGCCCCTGAGGATGGATAGTAAAGGAAACACAATCAGCAATGACAATTCACACCCAAAACTGGATTTTCCCGACACAACATCGCATTCCAGCATTCCCTGATTACTTGTGTTTATGCTTTCCATCTCAATGGACTACTGTAGAGACTCTAGTTTCTGATAACATCATAGGTACAGAGACACGACGGGCCCACGGATAGAGAGAATACTGCTGGTACGAAGGGCTCCAAAATGCACAGACAGCTGGAAGAAAAGAGAGGGATGGTTAAGAAACTGTCCTTCCTATGAGGCATTCTGCCAGTTGGTGAGCATGAGCATTTGTGGGCAATGATCAGGTCTGACTGCCTCCCAGCAACGACTGAAACACCCTGGATGGGCACCCTGGGGACCCACTGTTTCTGAGCAATGCGGTTTTGTCAGGGATAACGAATCCACTTAATCTCATTGGAGACTGGTTTCTCACTGTGAACGATTTCTCCTGACATTTAACCGCAAAATGAAGTCCAAATATTTAAGCAAGTTGCTAACCACGAAATAGTGTCTATCTCAAAAATGTACTAGAATAATATGACCAAGAATAGTCAACAGATCTGCAGAAAAGACCTAACCATGTTTTCCATACACACAGCACTCGCAAAAGAGGAGGCGTAAGATCAACGATCTGATTTCACGAAGTTGAAATTCTTTGTACGACGAACTTGAAAATTCTCTTTCCTGTTTCTTTTACTCTTCTTTTAAAATGTTTATTTGTTTAGAGAGAGTGTGTGTGTGAGCGAGCAGGGGAGGAGCAGGGAGAGAGGAGAGGGAGAGAGTCACAAGCAGGCTCTGTGCTGACAGTGTGGAGCCAGACATGGGGCTCGATCCCAGGAACTGTGAGATCGTGACCTGAGCCAAAATCCAGAGTCAGAGGCTTAACTGACTGAGCCACCCAGGTGCCCTTCTTTTTTCTTTGTTTATTTTGTTTTAAGTTCATGTATTTATTTTGAGAGAGACAGAGACAGCACAAGCGAGGAGGGGCAGAGAGAGAGGGAGAGAGAATCTTCACCAGGCTCTGTGCTGCCAGAGCAGTGTGGGGCTTGAATTCATAAAACCATGAGATCGTGACCTGAGCTGAAACCAAGAGTCAAGCGCTCAACCAGCTGAGCCACCCAGATGCTCTCCTCTTTTCAGTTTCTCACATATTTTTTTATTTTGTGAGGAAGTAATCATAATATGACTATGACATTAATTTTATACGTTTTAAATATACTTGGAGGAAAACACCCTCTAGATTCTTCTAAGTCTAAATTTATGAATCGTAATTGATAAGTAGTAACAATTTTTATTTTAATCCATTTAATGTTATCTGTCTTGTCATACGACGAGAGCATTCCGGCCAACAGGTTAAACTATAACAGATTCTTTAATAATAATTAACTAAGCCAATCCTAAATTATTTTCTCTATTTTAAAGATCTTACCAGTTTGGTCAAATAGGAGGTATAAATGAGCGCAATTATGGGGATGATCTGAGCACAAGGGAGGCCTATTATTTTTGGTAATAGCTGACCCATCAGTGTGCAAATCAGACTCCACTCTATTTCATAGTGGAGTTAGTTATCTTAGAGAGATAATCAGTAAAGGCTATTTTCTTGAGCTACCCAAATTAACTTGATTTTAGAAGATTAGAGGGCTAAATCTGTAAGTAATATAATTTTGCCTGTCCCCGGGGCGCCTGGGTGGCTCAGTCGGTTGAGTGTCCGACTTCGGCTCGGGTCATGATCTCATGGTCTGTGAGTTCGAGCTCCGCGTCGGGCTCTGTGCTGATGGCTCAGAGCCTGGAGCCTGCTTCAGATTCTGTGTCTCCCTCTCTCTCTGCCCCTCTCCTGCTCATGCTTTGTCTCTCTCTGTCTCAAAAATAAACAAAAACATTAAAAAAATTTTTAATTTTGCCTGTCCTGGATATTTCATAAATTTGCGTGGATACCAAGCATTTGACGTCTCTAGCTTATGCTGTCACAGTGCTCTTGACCATGCCAAAGGATTTACCCTGACACCCTGAAGTCTCCATTTCCATGTAATAGTGTATATTAGGAAGAGGGTAAAAGGAAATAGGGTCCTTGAGTCCAGTTGGTACAATTATGGATCCACTCAGACACCGAGGAAACTTAAATCATGAACGGAAACTATTACCTTACTGCCAAAGAGCCAGAAAGATGTAAATGGAGAGATACTACAGTGGTTCCCCCAATATCCTTGCTCAAAGTCACCTGGAGGCTATCCAGATATCAAAAAATTATAGACTCCCAGACCTGACCTGCTATGTAAACCAATATGGGGGTTATGATGCAGCATGAATGAGGTCACCAAGATTGCAAAGTATGAGGCCTCGGGATTCAAATTAGAAAGAAAAATTAAAATTTTCTGTTTGCTGATGACATAACTTTGCATAGAGAAAACCCTCGAGACTCCACCAAAAAGCTGTTAGACCTAGTGAATGAATTCAATCAGGTTTCAGGATACAAAGTCTACATACAAAAATCCATTGCATTTCTATATACTAACAGCGAATGAAATGAAAAAAGAATCCCATATATGATCTTATCAAAACTCAGAAAATACTTAGGAACAAATTTAACCAAATAAGTGAAAGATCTATACACTAAAAACTATGGAATAATGATGCAAAAAAAAATTGAAGATAAAAATGAGTGGAAAGATAGCCCATGTTCCTGCATTGTAAGGATTCATATTGTTAAATGTCCATACTACTCCAAAACGCAAACTCTATCAAAACTCTAATAAAATTATATATAGAAGTAAACAAAAACAATCCTAAAATTCATATGGAAACACAGAAGACCCCCAGAAACCAAAGCAATCATGGGAAGGAAAACAAAGTGGGAGGCATCACATTTCTTGATTTCAAGCTATATTATAAAGCTACAGTGAGTAATCAAAACAGTAGGCAACTGGCATAAAACCAGACACATAGAACAATGGAACAGGACAGAGAGCCCAGAAATAAACCCCCACAAATATGGCCGAATAATATTTGACAAGGGAATGGGGAAATGAGGAAATGGTGGTCTCTTTAATAAATGATGCTGGGAAAACTGGATATTCAAATGCAAAAGAATGATATTTAACCACTCACAACTTAACTCAAAACAGATGAAAAGATAAGACCAGAAATCATCACACTTCTAGAGAAAAACATAAGAAAGAATTTCCTTGACGTTGGTCTTGGCAATGATTTTTTGGGTAGGACAAGAAAAGCATAAGCAACTAAAGCAAAAATCAACAACTGGGACTACATCAACCTAGATTTTTTTTTTTTTGCACAACAATAAACAATGAGCAAAGAAAAGGTAGCCTACAGAATATGAAAAATGTTTGCAAACCATGTATTTGATAAAGGGTTGATATCCAAAAAATATGAGCAACTTATACAGTTTGACTGCAAAAAAAAAAAAAAAAACCCAATAAAAAAAATGGGCAGAGCACCTGAACAGACATTTTTTTCAAAGAAAACAAAAATGACCAACAAGTATATGAAAAGGTACACGACATCACTAATCATCAGGGAAATTCAAATTAAATCCAATAAATACTTAATTGAATATTATCCAGCTATAAAAAAAAGAAGGAAAACCTGCCAATTGCAATGACATGGATGGACCTTGAGAGCATAATGCTAAGTGAAAAAGTCAGACAGAGAAGCAAATACTGTATAATCTCCCTTATATGTGGAATTTAAATAGGAAGGTGTATGCTTGAAAGTTTTTGTGAGAGTGGTAAAAATACATAAAATAGTAATTATGTAAGGTGAAGGATGTATTAAGTAACCTTATTGCGGTAAATATTTCACAATACACATGTATATCAACTCGTCACCTTGTATGCCTTATACTTACACAATGTTATATGTCAGTAATATCTCAATAATGCTAGGAAGAAAGTTTCAACCCATCAATATGATGCCAAAAATTCGTGGGGCACCCGGGTGGCTCATTTGGTTAAGTGTCCGACTCTTGATTTCACCTCAGGTCATGATCTCATGGTTCATGGGATCAAGACTCTGCTTTGGATCCTCTCTCTCTTTCTCAAAATAAATAAATTAACTTAAAAAAATTCTAATTAGTGTACTATAACAATTGTGTTTGACTTCTAATGTGCCCTGGAATAAACATTACTTCAAGTAACAATACCCTGGATTACATAACTGAGTAATATCAGTACCCCAGGATTGCCCTGCAATTAAAAAACATAGAAATATTATATATATATAAGTGTATATTACATATAGTTTATATATTAATATATTTACTTATAAATATATATTATTTTTTATATATAATGTATTTAATTTATAATATATTAATAATATATGTTTAATATATTGATATTATATGTGTGTGTGTGTGTGTGTGTGTGTGTATACACTTGGAATCTCTAGAATGATGAATGTCTTTTGTATGCTAACAATATGATGGGTGGCTGGGGGCCCCTAGATAGCTTCAGGCTGGCTACTGGCTGCCAGAAGACCCAACCACGTGGTGAGAAGGTTGGAACTTTTCAGCTGTCTCCCTACCCTATCTCCTCTAAGAAGGGGAGACAGCCTAGAGATTGAGTTCATGTAATCAGTCAGACCTGCATAACTGAACCTCCATAAAACCTCTAAACAACAGGGTTCGGAGAGTTTCCTGGTCGGTTAATACATCAAGGTGCCAGGAGGGTGGTGAGCCCAGAGAGGGCGTGGAAACTCCATCCTCCTTCCCCTATACCTGGTTCCATGCACTGCTTCAAGTTGGCTGTTCCTGAGTCATATCCCTTATAATGAACCACTTATGGTAAGTAAACCATTTTTCCTGAGTTCGTTGAGGCATTCTAGCAAAATGGCAAATGAGGCGGGGGGGTGATATTTTAGGGGTGTGTGTGTGTGTGTGTGTGTGTGTGTGTGTTGGGGGCTGGTTAGATTCATGACACCCATCTCCATTTCTTCTAAGTATTTAATACATGTAATTTATATTTTCCCATTACCCATTTCATTTAATTTTTTTGTACCATGAAGAGTTGTTTTGTACTGCTAAATATTTCTTTATGTCTATTATCCAATTTATGAGCTTCAAATAATAGTTTTTGTGCCTTAATTATCAAAAAGAGTGAAACTAACACATTTACACTGCTTCCCACAGTGTTATCCCTTATCTTTTTAAAATACTGATTTGGGACATTAACATTTATATGATATTCTCTTATCCCTACATTTGTTTCAGTCTAGTGTATACAATTAATTAGATTGAGGGCTCATTGTGAGCCCTCATATAATTTTTCCATTTGTTTCTTAGTGGGCTGAGTTCATTCCCTGCTCTTTCAAGATGGGTGCATAAGAACAATAGTTTCTATCTTCCTTTTTAAATGTTATCAAATGGTTTGTCTCTTGCTTTTAAATTTGAATGACAGTTTAGGTGGGTATAAAATTTGGGAAATCTTATCTTTTTTCTTCAAGTACTTTGCTCATCTCTCTTAATAATCTAATGAATGGGGCTATGGAGAATATTTTTCCCATTTGAGCATCTTAATGTCATTGCTTGGTTACTAAATATGTCTTTATTTCTGATGTTCAGAAATATTACCACAACATGTCAGAATATTTACTTTAAATCAGTGGATTCATGTCTTTGTTTATTTCTTTTAAATTTTGTTTTATTAAGTTATATCTTTCAAAAATTTTCTTTCCATTATTTATGATTTACTTGGGGGATAAGGGAGTCAAATTATGTATATTTTTAATCTTTTTTGCTTATCTTGCTCCTCAAGTATTTTTTCTCTAATTATTTATTTTATTTTATTTTTTCCTGTTTCATTTTGCTCACTCAAATCCTCCCCACCTTCTTTTTCCTGTGGTGTTCATTAATCACAATTTTCTATTTTTTACTCATTCCTGTGATCATTTTTTGCTTTCAATATTTTCCTGAGCTCTGCCAACTCTTATTTCATTTAATTTTGTTTCTCTACCTTTTCTTTTCTGATTTTTTCCATCTTGTAGTTTTGATATTTTTAAAAGGCGATCTTTTTTTAGATTGTGGTGGTTGTTGTTGTTTTAAATTTTATTGTGGGGCTCCTGGGTGGCTCAGTTGGTTAAGTGTCCAACTTCAGATCAGGTCATGATCTTGCGGTTAGTGAGTTCAAGCCCTGTGTAGGGCTCTGAGCTGGCAACTCAGAACCTGGATCCTACTTCGGATTCTGTGTCTCCCTCTCCCTTTGCCCCTCTCCTGGTTGCACTCTGTCTTTCTCTCTCTCCCTCTCCCTCTCTCCCAAAAATAAACATTTTTTTAAAAATTAAAAATTATTGCAAATGGCTAGTCAAATACTTATCTGCTCTAATGGCAACAGATTTGCTTCAAAAGCCTATTCTGTTCACATTTTGCAAACAAAAGATTTTGTGTGTTCCCTTTAACGTATACACTACCATTTGGGCGTAAACTTTGTCAGCTTATTCCAAAATGATACAGTAGTGCTATTGTCACATCTTTCTATATTCTGAACCATCCCCACACCTTTCCAATTGTTTTTCAGGGCCCCAGGTATTTTCTAGTTTTGTAAAAAAAAGCTTTTTGTTTTATTATTATTATTATTATTACTATTACTATCATTTTAGTTTTCAAAGGAAAAATGTAATTCATGAGCATGTTTAAGTATCACTGGGACATATAATTAATTCCTTGGTTGTATCAAATTTTTAAAAATAGGCGGTAAAAATAAGGATAGATTTCATAGAGAATAGAAGAATATAATGAAGTCCCACAGGGGATACATAATTAAAAAGTTATTTTCACACAAGTCACTAGTCTCTTTCTCAGCAAAAAAACTAAGTTCTCTTTTCACAAGGACCTCATTAAGGAGCTAACTGCCGGACACAAAGATAAGCCCCACATATTTGCTTGTGATGTTCTGTGTGCTGTCTGATAATATTAACATTCTAAGGACACCAGTGAATTTAACCTAAATTCCCAGAGATGTTGCCAAGGAAATTTCCCATTATTATACTTATGAAAATAGCTGATAGCTCCCAGGAAAAAGAGGGTAATTTTGAAATCTGATTCTGCTTACTGAAACCTTATCACAGGGGAAAACGCATTCAGAGACTTGTTTTGATGTTTGATGAGGGAGATGATGAGAAGGCAAGGGTTGTGGGAGAAGGATGCCTAACTGAAGTTGCACTGATTGTAAAAAGAACAAACCCTCCATCACATTATGCATTACACTCCTGTTTTAAAGATAATTAAAGTGACTTACTACATTGTGTCTGTAATGTTAAGCATTGCCTTGGGCTGATGCGGACATGATTCTTGGTTTTATTAGCTACTGACATTTTAGACTTAAACTTTAATGCATTCAATAAGCAATTTTAGAATTAATTCAAACTATTCTCCAGCAACAGGGTGTATTGTTGCAGAAAACACAATTTGGTTAATGCAGATGAAATCCAAATGAACATACTATGGTCCCATCGGTCGATGTGTTACTAGACATGATGGAATCTGAAAAAAAACGACGAAAAAATGGGTAAATGTCCAGTTGGGATGCATCCAGAAAAAGCAAACTGGTAGACTGCCTTATTTTTGCACTCAGTCTAAGTGCTTCCTTATGGAACTACAGCCTCATAGGTAAGGGTTGTTCTACTATTTGCTGAGGTCAACAGAAATTGACTTTTATCTTAATAAATGATTCCGTCACTTTTTTTGTTTTGTTTTGCCAGAATACATTTAAGCAATATCAAATGGAAAGTCCGCCAATTAATATTCTTTAGTTAAAATAGCTAAGGAATAACCTCAGGTCCCAACCATCTCAATGTGGTGAGGAAGTCTGTCCTTGGGCAAAAAAATATATAAATCTGTTTCTTTCTTTTTTTTTTAATCTTTCTTTTTATTTTTGAGACAGAGAGAGACAGAACATGAGTGGGGGAGGGACAGAGAGAGAGGGAGACACAGAATCCGGAGCAGGCTCCAGGCCCCAAGCTGTCAGCAGAGCCCGATGCGGAACTCAAACTCCCGGATGGTGAGATCATGACCTGAGCCGAAGCCGGACGCTTAACCGACTGAGCCACCCAGGTGCCCCTGTTTCTTTATATATCCTTATCTCTATATGTGTATGTTTGGAATCTTGGTGAAGTGTTTTGACAGCATACTATATGTAATATGTGTAAACTCCTCGCATTCAGGTCCTTACTGCCTGTTTAAGTTGTATTGTACAGTTCCTCTTGAAGAAGTTTCGATTTGTGTGAAAATAGTTCCACCCCACTGCTATACCTTGCTCTCCACGTATGTTTTGGGCCTCGTGCATTTTCTCACTCTGCCTTTAGATAATAAATCATGGTCCACTGTAGGTATACTGCCAGCTCTGCACATTCTACAGGCCCCTGGCCCACTGGGTCATAACATGCACAGAATGAGACGCAAGACCAATCAAGGCTATGTCACATATCCAATTTGCATGCACCTTGGTGGCCCCGTATGCCCAGTTCCTAAGGGTATAACTGACGGCAAGCCTGTCCGTCATGGTGTTAACCAACTACGGTCTGCTCACCTCCTTCGATCTACTTGCAAGGAGTGACCCGGATGCCACTGCGGGGCTCTGAGAGTTCTGGGTTCCTACTGGGTTAGTGACGATTTGATGTACAAACTCTTTGAGGTAATCCTCATTGCTTCATCCCATAAAACTATCAAAAGAAATCCTGATCCTTGGTGGATCACCAAACCAGTCCACGAGCATGAGATGTGAGGGCTAACATCTGCAGGCTGCAAGAGCCATGGCCTCGAGAAGGGCCACAGGAAGGGTCACAGTTCCACCATATTGTTGGTGGTTCTTGACCCCAGGGTTGGAGAAGACACAGTACTCTCTGGCTCCACTTTTACTGCTAATATAGGCAATGTTTGTAAAAGTCTCGCCTAATCCACAACTTATGACCATCTAAAACCTAAATTAAAAATGGAACTACCATATTAATCCAGCAATCCCTCTTCTGGAGATATACCCAAAGGAAATGAAATCAGTACCTTCAGGAGTTACCTGCACTCCCAGGTTCATTGCAGCATTATTCACAATAGTCAAGATACAAAAACAACCTAAATATCCATCCAGAGATGAATGGATAAAGAAATACACACACACTATACACACACACACACGCACACACACGCACACACACACACACACACACATACACACACACACTATGGAATATTATCTTTAAAAAAGGAGATTTTGCCATTTTTGCAACAACATGGATGAAACTAAAGGGTACACCAGTTACAGTTTAACTTATTTCCTTTTTATTAATTAATAGTGCATGGTAAAACCTCAAACTCTGTACATATTTATATGACACAGTACTTCTCTTCCTTCCACATCAGACCATCAGCAACCCAGGCTCCCTTGTCAGATGCAAACAACGTTTTCAGTTTTTTTGTGTGTGTTGATTTATGAAACTATAATGGGCATACACAAATCTAGACCCACCTTTTTATACACATTTGGGAGGATGCTATCTATGCTAATCTACTCCTTGCTTTTTCACTTGAAAATATTTCTTGGATGGGATGCCTGGGTGGCTCAGCCAGTTAGCATCCAACTCTTGATTTGGTTCATGAGTTGAACCATGGTTCATGAGTTCGAACCCCACATGGGGCTCTGTGCTAGCAGTGTGGAGCCTGCTTGGGATTCTCTGTCTCTCCCTCTCTCTCTGTGCCCCCCTCCTAATTGCTCTCTCTTTCTCTCTCTCAAAATAAATAAATACACTTTTTTAAAAAAGGGGGGGATACCTGGGTGGTTCAGTCGGTTAAGTGGCCCACTCTTGATTTGGACTCGGGTCATGATCTCACGGTTTATGAGATCGAGTCCCACATTGGGCTCTGCTCTGGCACCACAGAGACTACTTGGGATTGTCTCTCTCCCTTTCTATCTGTAAACTTCCCGCCCCCAGCTCTCTCTTGCATACATGCACTCTCTCTCACTCTCATTCTCAAAATAAATAAACTTAAAAAAAAAAAACATTTCTCGGAGATCATCCTATATAACATAGAAACGTAGATCGGTCAAAATGTTTCATAGATCATTTATCCTTTTTCAAATGCAATGTCAAATAATATTTGCTTCTAAATTTCTGCCTGAAAGGTGGGTCTACAGCGGCTGAACTTCCCTGAGGCTTAGAAATGGTTCTGTTCAGGTTCCGGAAGATGGCGGCGTAGGAGGACGCGGGGCTCACAGCGCGTCCTGCCGATCACTTAGATTCCACCTACACCTGCCTAAAGAACCCAGAAAACCGCCAGAGGATTAGCAGAAGGGAGTCTCCGGAGTCAAGCGCAGACGAGAGGCCCACGGAAGAGGGGAGGAAGGGCGGCGAGGCAGTGCGCGCTCCACGGACCGGCGGGAGGGAGCCGGGGCGGAGGGGCGGCTCGCCGGCCAAGCAGAGCCCCCGAGTCTGGCTGGCAAAAGCGGAGGGGCCGGACGGACTGTGTTCCGACAGCAAGCGCGACTTAGCGTCTGGGAGGTCAGAAGTTAACAGCTCTGCTCGGAAAGCGGGAAGGCTGGAGGACAGAGGGAGGGAGAGCTGCTGAGCCCCCGGACGGCAGAGCTCAGCTTGGCGGGGAACCAAGGCGCCAGCGCCATCTCCCCCGCCCATCCCCCAGCCAAAATCCCAAAGGGAACCAGTTCCTGCCGGGGAACTTGCTCGCTCCGCGCAAACACCCAACTCTGTGCTTCTGCGGAGCCAAACCTCCGGCAGCGGATCTGACTCCCTCCCGCTGCCACAGGGCTCCTCCTGGAGTGGATCACCTAAGGAGAAGCGAGCTAAGCCCGCCCCTCCACCCCCCATGCACCTTGCCTACCCACCCCAGCTAATACCCCAGATCCCCAGCAACACAAGCCTGGCAGTGTGCAAGTAGCCCAGACGGGACACGCCACCCCACAGTGAATCCCGCCCCTAGGAGAGGGGAAGAGAAGGCACACACCAGTCTGACTGTGGCCCCAGCGGTGGGCTGGGGGCAGACATCGGGTCGGACTGCGGCCCCGCCCACTAACTCCAGTTACACACCACAGCACAGGGGAAGTGCACTGCAGGTCCTCACCACGCCAGGGACTCTCCAAAATGACCAAACGGAAGAATTCCCCTCAGAAGAATCTCCAGGAAATAACAACAGCTAATGAACTGATCAAAAAGGATTTAAGTAATATAACAGAAAGTGAATTTAGAATAATAGTCATAAAATTAATCGCTGGGCTTGAAAACAGTATACAGGACAGCAGAGAATCTCTTGCCACAAAGATCGAGGGACTAAGGAACAGTCACGAGGAGTTGAAAAACGCTTTAAACGAAATGCAAAACAAAATGGAAACCACGATGGCTCGGCTTGAAGAGGCAGAGGAGAGAATAGGTGAACTAGAAGATAAAGTTATGGAGAAAGAGGAAGCTGAAAGAAAGAGAGATAAAAAAATCCAGGAGTATGAGGGGAAAATTAGAGAACTAAGTGATACACTAAAAAAAAATAATATACGCATAATTGGTATCCCAGAGGAGGAAGAGAGAGGGAAAGGTGCTGAAGGGGTACTTGAACAAATTATAGCTGAGAACTTCCCTGAACTGGGGAAGGAAAAAGGCATTGAAATCCAAGAGGCACAGAGAACTCCCTTCAGACGTAACTTGAATCGATCTTCTGCACGACATATCATAGTGAAACTGGCAAAATACAAGGATAAAGAGAAAATTCTGAAAGCAGCAAGGGATAAACGTGCCCTCACTTATAAAGGGAGACCTATAAGACTCGTGACTGATCTCTCCTTTGAAACTTGGCAGGCCAGAAAGCTTGGCACGATATCTACAGTGTGCTAAACAGAAAAAATATGCAGCCGAGAATCCTTTATCCAGCAAGTCTGTCATTTAGAATAGAAGGAGAGATAAAGGTCTTCCCAAACAAACAAAAACTGAAGGAATTTGTCACCACGAAACCAGCCCTACAAGAGATCCTAAGGGGGATCCTGTGAGACAAAGTACCAGAGACATCACTACAAGCATAAAACATACAGACATCACAATGACTCTAAACCCATATCTTTCTATAATAACACTGAATGTAAATGGATTAAATGCGCCAACTAAAAGACATAGGGTATCAGAATGGATAAAAAAACAAGACCCATCTATCTGCTGTCTACAAGAGACTCATTTTAGATCGGAGGACACCTTTAGATTGAGAGTGAGGGGATGGAGAACTATTTATCATGCTCCTGGAAGCCAAAAGAAAGCTGGAGTAGCCATACTTATATCAGACAAACTAGACTTTAAATTAAAGGCTGTAACAAGAGATGAAGAAGGGCATTATATAATAATCACAGGGTCTATCCACCAGGAAGAGCTAACTATTATAAACGCCTATGCGCCAAATACCCGAGCCCCCAGATATATAAAACAATTACTCATAAACATAAGCAACCTTATTGATAAGAATGTGGTCATTGCAGGGGACTTTAACACCCCACTTACAGAAATGGATAGATCATCTAGACACACAGTCAATAAAGAAACAAGGGCCCTGAATGATACATTGGATCAGATGGACTTGACAGATATATTTAGAACTCTGCATCCCAAAGCAACAGAATATACTTTCTTCTCGAGTGCACATGGAACATTCTCCAAGATAGATCATATACTGGGTCACAAAACAGCCCTTCATAAGTTTACAAGAACTGAAATTATACCATGCATACTTTCAGACCACAATGCTATGAAGCTTGAAATCAACCACAGGAAAAAGTCTGGAAAACCTCCAAAAGCATGGAGGTTAAAGAACACCCTACTAACGAATGAGTGGGTCAACCAGGCAATTAGAGAAGAAATTAAAATATATATGGAAACAAACGAAAATGAAAATACAACAATCCAAACGCTTTGGGATGCAGCGAAGGCAGTCCTGAGAGGAAAATACATTGCAATCCAGGCCTATCTCAAGAAACAAGAAAAATCCCAAATACAAAATCTAACAGCACACCTAAAGGAAATAGAAGCAGAACAGCAAAGGCAGCCTAAACCCAGCAGAAGAAGAGAAATAATAAAGATCAGAGCAGAAATAAACAATATAGAATCTAAAAAAACTGTAGAGCAGATCAACAAAACCAAGAGTTGGTTTTTTGAAAAAATAAACAAAATTGACAAACCTCTAGCCAGGCTTCTCAAAAAGAAAAGGGAGATGACCCAAATAGATAAAATCATGAATGAAAATGGAATGATTACAACCAATCCCTCAGAGATACAAACAATTATCAGGGAATACTATGAAAAATTATATGCCAGCAAATTGGACAACCTGGAAGAAATGGACAAATTTCTAAACACCCACAGTCTTCCAAAACTCAATCAGGAGGAAATAGAAAGCTTGAACAGACCCATAACCAGCGAAGAAATTGAATCGGTTATCAAAAATCTCCCAACAAATAAGAGTCCAGGACCAGATGGCTTCCCAGGGGAGTTCTACCAGACATTTAAAGCAGAGATAATACCTATCCTTCTCAAGCTATTCCAAGAAATAGAAAGGGAAGGAAAACTTCCAGACTCATTCTATGAAGCCAGTATTACTTTGATTCCTAAACCAGACAGAGACCCAGTAAAAAAAGAGAACTACAGGCCAATATCCCTGATGAATATGGATGCAAAAATTCTTAATAAGATACTAGCAAATCGAATTCAACAGCATATAAAAAGAATTATTCACCATGATCAAGTGGGATTCATTCCTGGGATGCAGGGCTGGTTCAACATTCGCAAATCGATCAACGTGATACATCACATTAACAAAAAAAAAAGAGAAGAACCATATGATCCTGTCAATCGATGCAGAAAAGGCCTTTGACAAAATCCAGCACCCTTTCTTAATAAAAACCCTTGAGAAAGTCGGGATAGAAGGAACATACTTAAAGATCATAAAGGCCATTTATGAAAAGCCCACAGCTAACATCATCCTCAACGGGGAAAAACTGAGAGCTTTTTCCCTGAGATCAGGAACACGACAGGGATGCCCACTGTCACCGCTGTTGTTTAATATAGTGCTGGAAGTTCTAGCATCAGCAATCAGACAACAAAAGGAAATCAAAGGCATCAAAATTGGCAAAGATGAAGTCAAGCTTTCGCTTTTTGCAGATGACATGATATTATACATGGAAAATCCGATAGACTCCACCAAAAGTCTGCTAGAACTGATACATGAATTCAGCAAAGTTGCAGGATACAAAATCAATGTGCAGAAATCAGTTGCATTCTTATACACTAACAATGAAGCAACAGAAAGACAAATGAAGAAACTGATCCCATTCACAATTGCACCAAGAAGCATAAAATACCTAGGAATAAATCTAACCAAAGATGTAAAAGATCTGTATGCTGAAAACTATAGAAAGCTTATGCAGGTAATTGAAGAAGATATAAAGAAATGGAAAGACATTCCCTGCTCATGGATTGGAAGAATAAATATTGTCAAAATGTCAATACTACCCAAAGCTATCTACACATTCAATGCAATCCCAATCAAAATTGCACCAGCATTCTTCTCGAAACTAGAACAAGCAATCCTAAAATTCATATGGAACCACAAAAGGCCCCGAATAGCCAAAGTAATTTTGAAGAAGAAGACCAAAGCAGGAGGCATCACAATCCCAGACTTTAGCCTCTACTACAAAGCTGTCATCATCAAGATAGCATGGTATTGGCACAAAAACAGACACATAGACCAATGGAATAGAATAGAAACCCCAGAACTAGACCCACAAACGTATGGCCAACTCATCTTTGACAAAGCAGGAAAGAACATCCAATGGAAAAAAGACAGTCTCTTTAACAAATGGTGCTGGGAGAACTGGACAGCAACATGCAGAAGGTTGAAACTAGACCACTTTCTCACACCATTCACAAAAATAAACTCAAAATGGATAAAGGACCTGAATGTGAGACAGGAAACCATCAAAACCTTAGAGGAGAAAGCAGGAAAAGACCTCTCTGACCTCAGCCGTAGCAATCTCTTACTCGGCACATCCCCAAAGGCAAGGGAATTAAAAGCAAAAGTGAATTACTGGGACCTTATGAAGATAAAAAGCTTCAAAGCACAGCAAAGGAAACAACCAACAAAACTAAAAGGCAACCAACGGAATGGGAAAAGATATTTGCAAATGACACATCGGACAAAGGGCTAGTATCCAAAATCTATAAAGAGCTCATCAAACTCCACACCCGAAAAACAAATAACCCAGTGAAGAAATGGGCAGAAAACATGAATAGACACTTCTCTAAAGAAGACATCCGGATGGCCAACAGGCACATGAAAAGATGTTCAACGTCGCTCCTCATCAGGGAAATACAAATCAAAACCACACTCAGATACCACCTCACGCCAGTCAGAGTGGCCAAAATGAAGAAATCAGGAGACTATAGATGCTGGAGAGGATGTGGAGAAACGGGAACCCTCTTGCACTGTTGGTGGGAATGCAAATTGGTGCAGCCGCTCTGGAAAGCAGTGTGGAGGTTCCTCAGAAAATTAAAAATAGACCTACCCTATGACCCATCAATAGCACTGCTAGGAATTTATCCAAGGGATACAGGAGTACTGATGCATAGGGGCACCTGTACCCCAATGTTTATAGCGGTACTCTCAACAATAGCCAAATTATGGAAAGAGCCTAAATGTCCATCAACTGATGAATGGATAAAGAAATTGTGGTTTATATACACAATGGAATACTACGTGGCAATGAGAAAAAATGAAATATGGCCTTTTGTAGCAACATGGATGGAACTGGAGAGTGTGATGCTAAGTGAAATAAGCCATACAGAGAAAGACAGATACCATATGGTTTCACTCTTATGTGGATCCTGAGAAACATAACAGAAACCCATGGGGGAGGGGAAGGAAAGAAGAAAAAAAAAAAAAGAGGTTAGAGTGGGAGAGAGCCAAAGCATAAGAGACTGTTAAAAACTGAGAACAAACTGAGGGTTGATGGGGGGTGGGAGGGAGGGCAGGGTGGGTGATGGGTATTGAGGAGGGCACCTGTTGGGATGAGCACTGGGTGTTGTATGGAAACCAATTTGACAGTAAATTTCATATATTAAAAAATAAAAAGAAAATAAAAAAAAAAAAAGAAATGGTTCTGTTCACTTAGCAGTGGAGGGGATCAGGGACTTTTCTCTTCACCCTACAGCTGAGCAACTGAGGAACCATCAGGAGACAGAATTTAGCAGTTTTTATTACTTTCCGCAGGGAGCAACCAAGTGTGGGATCCAATCAAAACCTTCTCTTCCTTGCTAGAAGGGAAAGGAACCCATTTCTTTCTAATACACATACTGAGACCAAACTATAAAAAACAGAAAGCAAGATTTTTTTTTTAAAAAAAGCAAGAGATTTGCAGATGTTATGAATTTTCTGGTAGTACAGAAACAACGAATAATTTTTGAAAGTGACACAGAGACCTGTATAAAGCCAAAATGGTCATAGTCTATTAGTTCCCCTGCTCCCAGGAGAAGAGACAATCACTATCTGATGGTACCCAGAGCTTCGAATGCCTTTTGAGGAATCCCCCAAGGCATTTTACAACAAAGTTGAAGTTCTAGGTCAAACAGATTCTGAAATTTATTTTTGAAAGATACTGACAAGTGTCTCTCCTAAAAGGTTGTACTGATGTGCACTCTAACCACAAATATATAAATTTCTGTTTTTCTGGTTTTATTTTTGACTCAGGCTGTATATTTTTAAAATATGTTTGTCAGCTTTAGTGAAGTATGATTGATATATAAGAATCTGCACCTATGTAATGTATACAATTTGACGAGTCTGGACATATGTAAATACCTGTGATACATTATCTCCAAAAGGTTCCTTGCGTCCCCTTGCTTTTCTCTTCTCTTTCTTTTCTTTTTTTCTTTTTGTGGTAAGCACACTTAATATGAGATATACCCTTTTAAGAAGTTTTGATTTGCAAATACTGTATTGCTAACTCTAGGCACTGTGTTGTACAGCAGATTTCTAGAACGTATTCATCTCGTATGACTGAAGCTTTCCGCCCACTGAACAGCAATCCTTCCTTTTCTCCACCTCCCATTTCCTGGCAACCACCAATTTATTTTCTGCCTCTGTCACTTTGACTATTTTAGATACCTCATGTAAGCAGACTCATATGATATCTGTCCTTTTGTGACTGACTTATTTCACCTAGCATAATGTCATTCGGGTCCACCCATGTTGTTGCAAATGGTAGGCTTTCCTTCATTTTTTAAGTCCAAATAACAACCCATTGTACATTTATACCCCGCTTTATCCATTTGTATTCTTTTAAAAAATTTTCTTTAATGTTTTTATTTGTTTTTAGACAGACAGAGACAGAGCATGAGCAGGGGAGGGGCAGAGAGAGAGGGAGGCACAGAATCCCAAGCCGGCTCCAGGCTCTGAGCTGTCAGCACAGAGCATGACGCGTGGCTCGAACTCATGGACTCATGTGAGATCATGACCTGAGCTGAAGTCAGACACTTAACCGACTGAGCCACCCAGGCGCTCCTATCCATTTGTCTTCTATGGGCTCTATGGGCATTTGGGTTGTTTCCATATCTTGGCTGTTATGAACAATGCGTCAATGAAATTTTCTGCCGCTCTTACAGGTTAAAGTAGCACTCAGTATTGTTTAAATTATCATTTTTTAAAACGATCTCTTTTCAAATGTTCATAAGTCATCTATTTTTGGGTGACCTCTTCATTGCTTTGTTTGCTTTTTAAGTTGAGGTCTTTTCTTTCATTTTTCTGAGATTTATATGTTAAAAAGAATGTGTCCTCAGGTGCATTGCCAACAACATTCTTGTTTTGTTTTGCTTTTTAAATCTTTTTATTTTTTTAACTTAATTAAGTCATTAATTAACGAATTTTCGAGACAGCATGAGCGGTGGAGGAGCGGAAGGAGAAGGAGAGATAGAATCTTAAGCAGGCTTCATGCCCAGCATGGAGCCCAACGCAGGGCTTGATTTCACCAACCATCAGTCAGATCATTACCTAGGCTGTAATCAAAAGTCGGATGCTTAACTGGCTGAGCCACCCAGGCGCCACTATTTTGTTTTTTATACCGAATTCTTCTGTACATGAAGTCATCAATTTCTTTTTACATGCCTTCCAAATTTTATGTTTGCATAGAACGGCCTCCCTGTCTTCAATTTCATAAAAATAATTTTTCGCCACGTTATCTCACAGTTCATTTGTCTTTGTTGATCCATTCGGAAGTGATTTGGGTAGATTTTTCTTTTGGCAATTTATTAAATGATCCAGTTTCCCCCATTATATTAAGGATTACATTTATTCTACCATAAATTTCCATACGGGTTTTAGCATGTTTCTAGGCTCTGTATTAATTTTACTAATTCGTTTATTAATATGTGAGAATCAAATGCTTTTGTGTGATAAACAGAATAATGTCCTACAAATGTCCACATCTTAATCCCCAGAACGTGTGAATTTGTTACGTGAATGGAAAAGAGACTTTGCAGATGGGATGAATTTGAGGATTTTGCGATGGGGAGGTTATCCTAGAGTATGCAGATAAGTCTGTTATGATCACAGGAGTCTGATAAGCAAAAGGAGAAGGTAGGAGGTTCAAAGTCATGGATGGAGATCACAGAGCAGTGATAGATGAGGGGAGACATTGGCATTGGAAGATGCTTTGCTGCTGACTATGGAAATGGAGGAAGAGGCCATAGACCAATTAATGCAGGTGACCTGTGGAGACTGGAAAAGGTAAAAAAAAAAAAAAAAAAAAAAAAAAAAAAAAAAAAAAGGATTCTCCCTACGAGCTTCCAGAAAGAACTAGCCCTGATGACCCATTTTGGGCTGCTGATATCCAGAACTGTAAGAGAACAAATTCGTATTGTCTTAAATCACCGCATTTATGGCCATTTGTTATAGCAACAATGGTAAACTGATCTTTTACCACAGATTTTTGATTAATGTTACCTGTTGGGATTAATTCCCTCATAGCTTTTTTTTATTTCAGGCCCTTCCTATCTCTTCTTGCGAGTTTATTTTTCCAAATAACCTTTAAAAATAGTTTGTTGGGTTCCAAAAATACCCCATTACTTTTTTTTATTACTATCACATCAAATTTATTCATAGCAAATATCTGAGTCCTAATCAACTTTCGGATGAGTTTGTCAGTGACAGACAGATCAGTCAGCGCCTGGAAGTTATAAGGGCAACACTCAGTTCTCAACGTTGTCGTAACATGAAAATTGATCCCCCAACAAGGCAGAAACAAAATTTCTGAAACAGAAAAAGAAGGTTTCTGATTCAAGACTGTAAAATAGAAACATTCTGCCCGAGTTTCCAGCTTCCTGCCCTGCCCTTATCAATTTTAGACTTGCCAACCCTCACAATTGCATGAGCCGATTCCCTAAAACAAATCTGTCTTTCAAAGCTGTCTTTGTAAAACAAATTGTCTTAAAGCAAATCTATAATATATGTGTCTCTCCAGAGAAGTAGAGCCCATATCTATCAGAAGCAGAACCAATAGGATATATTGGTCCTACTTCTCTGGAGAAAGCTGACTGATACAAGTATTAATGCAAACTCAAATGGAAAACAAAATTTATGCATTCAGCGAATTAGAACCGTGTATCTATGCATTGATGTCTGCGAAGAAACCAAGCCATATTAGGATAGAGTTCAACTGATCAGTTAGGTTGTATTTGTTTCTTAGGAATCTTCAGGAATCTTTTCCTTCAAATCAGACTACGTGGTGACATAGTGGCAAAATCATTTCTGGCTTTATTAGGCAGTTTTCATTTTCTTAAGTTGTATTTCTGTGGACATTGGAGACCTTGCAATTGTCATCCAGTTTTTCTGGGTTCTGGTACAAATATACCATATAATCTGATAATACGATATGTATAACTCTGGTTCAAGATATTGCAGACAGGGAGTTCAGTTTTGAGCTGAGGTCCCAAGTCTTGTTGATACTCTGCTTGTGATCACTAAAAACTTTGTAGGAACATTCTAGATGACGCTTCAGTGATTCCATCTTTTTGCACGTTGGCAAATTAACAGAGAAATGAACAGACACATTGGTTACCACTACCCTGTGGTGGGCCTTTGGAAAAAAACTGCATAATGTCTGATTTAGAAGAGTAAAACACCACTGCTATCAATAGCTTCTAATGAGATATCTGACTCAGTTTTCATTTGGAGTAAATGAAAGAACAATTTTTCATGTATACAAAGAGGTCTGGCTGTATTTAGTTAACTTGTGTGGGTTGGAGGAAATACGGTGATTATTCCATGGAGTAAATATTTTTGACAACAGCAGTTATGCTTTATATGCTATGTAAATATCCTGTAGTTCCATTTCTCTGGAGAAATATCTCATATATATTATACTATATTATGTTATATGTATATTATATACATTACATATACATCTATATCATAGATATATCAATATATGTATACATATGAGAGAGAGGGACTTTTTAAGGAATCAGTTCATGTGGTTGCCTGAAAGGTCTAGAATTGATAGGGCAGGCCAGCAAGCTAGAAACTCAGGCAGAATTTTTCTATTTTACAGTCTCGAGGCAGAATTCCTCCTTACAGAAACTTCAGTTTTTGCGCTTAAGGCCTCCAACCGATTGGACGGGAGTCCACCCACATCACTGGGGGCAATCTCCTTCCCTCAAAGTCTACTGATTGTAGATGTTAATTGCATATGCAAAATACTTTCACAGCAACTTTTAGACTTGGGTTTGACCAAATAACTGGTTCTTGCAGCCTAGACGAGTTGACGCAAACTATTAACCATCACACAAATAAATGATCTTAATCACCAGTGTTTAGAGTAATAGAGTTGAAGGAGTTCAGTAACATGAAGTCATGAGAGAGTTGAACGTGCAATCAAAATAAAATTAACTTTTGAGTCCGATTCTCCCTGGAGATCGTCTGTGTGAGTGAAATATACTCGACAATGAGGCAATTAATCATGTGTCTGTTATGTAATATGAGCAATTCTACGGAAGTCCATTACATGTTCTAAATCTATACCTAATCACAAAGTGAGCTTGAGTATATAGCTCATTGCCCCAAGTGAAATGGGCATCTGGCAACATCGAAGTAATCTAATTGAAGATAGCAATGCTTTATCGTTTACTCATCTGTGAGTAAACCTGTATAAATGTGTGGAGTCTAATGTCAGTCAATCAGCAAATGCCAATCAACACCAACAGACTAGCGCTTATAGGTAAGTTTGAAGGCAAAACGTACATGGCTCATGGAAGCTGATGGAATAACACGCTTCTGATGACTGCAAGATCAACCATGAAGTTGAAATTTTGGAGCTTGAAAGGATGACAGAGAGTATCTTGTTAGGTTCTCTCATTTTACAGCCCAAGAAACTGAAGCTTTTAAGATGATACCCACACCTTCCGACTCAAAATCTAGCGGTCTTTCTGTTATGCCCCAAAGTGCCTCACGAATTGTTGGCAGTCTGATCAGATACCCTTTGTGTGTACTAAGAGTTGTCTGATGAGGACAGTGGAATTCACCATTAAGGACTTCACAAGACAGGTCAAATCTTCCATCAGACAACTGAAATTAGCCACAATGGAGGCATAAACCATTTTCCATTTTCTCTCCTTGGCAATTCTCTAATAATCTGACGTACTGGTTGCTCAAATCTTTTGGCTTAAACTGCTAACACCATGGGTACAGAATTATGTAATAACAAGTGACAGTATTTAACTTAAAAAATTGGGACTCTTTCCCCTTTCATCACCATGCCGCTGGGATTATGAAGGCTACTCCTCTATTTGGGGTCGTTATCAATGAAATATATTGCTTTACTCAGGATCTCTTTCTGCAAATAATATCAAACAAATAAATTTAGTGTCTGAAAGGGGAAAGGGTCTATTTAAATACTTTGTGGATTTTTCAGGGTTACATTCCTTTTCAAATTTCAAAAATGTTTAATGATCAATATTTGTATTTTTCATATTTGTACCTTAAGTGTATAGTGTCCTCATTAGAAGTGACTGTTGACATTGGGAGCTTGGGATATACTTTCACTATCTGTCTTACTTGAGGTATTTTTTTTGTCTTTCTCCAAAGAAAATTTAGACAATACTGAAAAATAGGAAAGAAACTACATTGTCCTACCGAACTGTGAAAAGAGCTAAGTTATCAGGGCTGGAAGAATGTTTTTCATGGCAGGAGTGGAGCACACAGAGGCAAAGACCGTCGCCTAGAGACTGGAAACAGGTTCAGAGTAAATGTGAGGCTGTTTTGTGAAGGGACTTTGCACCACACTACAGGCCTGAGTATTATGTGGACTCCTCAGAACATTCTAGATATTCTAAAATGTAAAGCATGAATAATGCTGAGTTTGTTTCTGAAGGTATAAAACTTTTTGCTTGCTTATGGTTCATAACACAGATAATGTAATCGATTGCCTTATTGATTCACTTTAAGATTTATTTTTGTAAAAAAAAAAAAGTCACTTTCAAGGGAAAAAGTACAAAGGAATGGTTAGGAAGAAACTAATTTTCTAGATTTGGAGATGCATACAGATAGTAGCTCTTAAGAAAATTTATTATAAGTAAACAAAGTCAGCCATACACATAAATTGATGAATGATTATTTGTTCTTATAAAAAAATCATTTGCTTTATCAAATAATTCAGTGGGGTAGTAAAGACAACATTCTCTGGGGTCTAACTGCTTTGTCTGAATATTGACCTCCAATAATTTAATTTGTCGGACCAACACCACCTTTAGATCTAAGCAAGAGGACTCTGATCCCAGCCCCTACCTCTGAGAGGCCCCTTTCCCACTTTAGAGTGCTTTCATTTGAGTGTTCTAAGTTCTCCTCTGGTATCTGAGATTGGTCTCCACTGGCATTGCACCTGCACAAAGCTCACTGAGCTCAGACTAGGACAAGTATGGGCCCTGCTGTCCATCTATCTCTGTCAGCAGGCTTTCTAATCCACTGTGGAGGGGTCGACCAGATGCTTAAGGAGCTTCAGGACCCACACCTATGAGGAATCTAAAGCCCTGTTGCTAAGCTTTAGTTCCTAGAAGGTGTCCTGGCTAGTGTGGTATTTCTTTTGCATATTCATTCAAGATTGGGCCACCAGAACAGTACTAACATGCTGATTTTGGATGACCTTCATATCAGAGGAGGAGTCTAGAATTCTGGACTTACTAATAATAGTCCAATACCTCCCCTGGGCTTGAGCCATGTGCATGGGCCCATGCATCACTTGATCCATCTGTGTATCACCATAGGGCCATTGACCATAGGGACAGTCTGGTTAACAACATCTTAGGGGAGTGGGAATTATTATACTTTGTTCCCTCTGCCCTTGGTACCTGAGTTGCCACTCCCCTTGCAAGAAGCCCCACTCCATATGTGTCCTCTGGGGGGTAGCCCAGCCTACATCCTCGGATGACTTTCAAGACTGTTTTTCAGCAATGCCAATGGGTCCAATTAATGTGATCACATCAGTGCTCTCCTGGGTTGGTCTTAGGCTGTGATGGATGAAGAATACGTATTCCTCACCCTCCCAGCTGGGGATTATGTATGAAAAACAGTTATTCAGTTAATGTTGGAACATACAACACTCTAGAAATGCAGCAATCGTGGCTAGAAGAATTCAAGAGGAGCTATGTGGATGCTGTTATTCTGTAGCTACACTCTGGAATGCCAAATGGTAAATTTCACACGAGTATCTGTGATAGTTAATTTTGTCTGTCAATTTAACTGGACTAAAGAATGACTAAGCTAGATGGTAAAACAATATTTCCGGGTGTGTCTGGAAGGATGTGTCTGGAAAAGATGAACATCTGAGTCAGTCAGACGGAGTAAAGATCACCAATGCAGGCGGGCATCATCCAATCTGCTGAGGGCCTAAATAGAACAAAAGGCAGGAGGAAGGGGAAATTCTTCCTCTCTGCTTGAGCTGAGACACCCATCTTCTCCTGCCCTTGGACACTCCCAGTTCTCAAGCCTTTGGACTCAGACCCAGATCTATGCTATCACCTCCCAATTCTTGAGCCTCCTTTGAACCTGGACCCACTGTTGGCTTTCCTTGTGCTACGGCGTGCAGACAGCCCTTCATGGGACTTCTCTGCCTCCATAACCACATGAGCCAATTCCCAAAACAAATCTCTTCTTTTTCTATCTATCTATCTATCTATCTATCATCTATCATCTATCTATCATTTCCTAATGGTTCTGTTTATCTGGATAACCTTGACTCATATGTGTTATATAACATAGGGGTTCTAGGGGTGCATGGATGGCTCAGTCGGTTAAGCGTCCAATTTCGGCTCAGGTCACAATCTCGCGGTTCGTGATCTCAAGCCCCGCGTTGGGCTCTGTGCTGACAGCTCAGAGCCTGGAGCCCATTTTGGATTCTGTGTCTCCCTCTCTCTCTGCCTCTCCCCTGCTCATGCTCTGTCTCTCTCTCCTTCAAAAATAAATAAACATTAAAAAAAATTTTAAGAAAATTAAAAAAAAAAAAACAGGGGTTCTAGGGGTTATCTCTGAACTTGATAGAGTTTAGTAATTTCCCAAAATGACCAAAATTTGTTCCGTGTGAAGATAGCAATTCTCTTAAGTAAGAGTGAACAACCACAGGGCACCTGGGTGGCTCAGTTAAGCCTCCGACTTCAGCTCAGGTCGTGATCTCATGGTTCGTGGGTTTGAGCCCCACATTGGGCTCTGTGCTGACAGCTCAGAGCCTGGATCCTGCTTCAGATTCTGCGTCTCTCTCTCTTTCTGCCCCTCTCCCACTCATGCTTTTCTTTCTCTCTCTCTCTCAAAAATAAATAAACATTAAAAATTTTTTTAAAAAGACTGAACTACGCACAAGGTATAAGAAACTACATATACTTGAAGTGTAGGTGAAGAGAGGCATCACGTTTTCCTGCAGACCAGAGTCCTCTGGACCCCAAAAGTCCTAGAATTCCAGATTGAATGGAGCAGTTCTAGATACTGAAACTTCAAGAGACTTATTAGGCTCTTGTGTTTGCATATGGTATAATATATTTTGTGTTTAACATGCTTTGTGTTGACTGAGAATGCAGCAGCTTTATTTAGGTGGATATGTTGAAAATACTATCGTGCACGCAAGTTTACTTCTAGGTAGGACCCTGTCATCATAAAATTTGTTATTGAATTCTATGCTGCAATTTTCTAGAGTCTCATTCTCCAGGGTAATTGGGAATCTTTAATACACAACACACCAAGCAAGAGATTCAGGCTTTTAAAAAATTGTCTTCCTAATTTGCAAATATTAATAAAGCCATGGTACCTAGGAGCTGCAGTCAGTTAAGGATTACAGCTTCCCTTGCTCAGGTTTATTGAGATATAATTGATATATAACATTTCGTAAATTCAAGGTGTACAATGTGATGCTCTGATGAAGTATGTATTCCAAAATGATTTCCACAATAAGGTTAGTTAACATCCGTTCCCTCACATAATACAAGGTGTGTGTTCATATGTGTGTGTGTGTGTGTGTGTGTGTGTGTGTGTGTGCATGAGGTAACAATATTTAAGATCTCAGCAACTTTCAAGTATGTAACACAGTATTGTTGACTATAGTCTCCCTGCTGTGCTTTAGATCCCCGGAATCTATTCACCCTCAAACCGGAAGTTTGGACCCTTTGACCAACATCCCCCCATTTCCCTCACCTCCACCCCTGGTAGCCGCCATTTTATTCTGTTTCTAGAAGATTACAGCTTTGACGTGGATAAGCATAAACAACAACAACAAAAGAGGCTAATGCCTAATGAATTTTGGAACAATCAGATCATGCACGTTTTAATCAAGTATTCTGAAAAATCTTGGAGTAGAGCCGTAAAAGAAAATTGAGAGAAACAAAAACATTTGCTTTCACTTAGCTAAAGATTTTAACAGAATGCAGTTTGAGACGATGCAAGAATATCCCCTAAATTTCAATTGAAGTGGTAAAGGAAACCTGTTTTGTGTGAATGATACCAGATAACTTTTAGGGAAAGGAGGTGAGTCCAGACTTACTTGTTCCTGGGAGACAGCAGGTTGTGATCTTGAGGGCGGGTGGGGGGGGCGTCTTCTCCCACTAAAGGATCAGAGTACATGAGATGCCACCATTCTTTTCTATGTTGTCCTCAGAGGCCTACCCTGTGACCCTCTCATGCTGGCTTTAAACGATTAGACTGTTTCAATGTTTTATCCTCTTCTTATTTTCCATTTGGGAATATCGGTAAAGCTGCTATTTTCTGGTGAATCTAATTATTCCTCCAACCTTATTTTCTTCCTAATTGCAAATCTATAGCACATAGTCATAAACCCTTGATGGCAGGAAAATGACAAAATGCAAAACAAAGTTACCTACATACAGAGGTAACTTTCTAGACTTGCCTAAAAATATTTTGTTAAAGAAGAAGGTTCCAAAATAATCAATGCCCATTAACTCAAACTCTTTCTAAATGAACAAAAGCAGGGACAAATTATTTATAGCAAAGGTACGGAGTCCAGGGGCTGTGGCCTTGAGATCTAGGAACGTCAGGAGAGAGGTCATAACCTTCAGGATCATTTCCAAGAGTGCGTCCTTGCCTCTGGGCCTTAATGTCAAAACTTCCATGTTCTGGCCTTGTTTCCGAGCCTCCTTCTACCCCTGTGTTGGATTCTGTAAACCACATCGTGTTCTTCCAATAAATTCTGAAGTTAGCCAGAATCCACTGCTGGGTCTTGCAACCAAGAGCACTGACCGATTTAACCTCCCAATCTTGGTTTAAATAACCAGTGTTTCCTTGATCACTTAATTTCTAGAAATTAAAAAAAGTTAACATTGGCAATACAAGTGATCACATAGGTTATTGTGGGTTTTATAGATATGTAACCATTAACGTTGGTACATTTTCGAGCATAAAATACCTTTCACATTCCAAACTTACGTTTCAAAGAACTTTGGCAGAGGTGTCATTGTTTTAGTTGAGAGTTCCTGAATCCGTAGCAAGCAGAATTTTTCTTTTAATGCAAAGAAAATTAATCATACGAACATGATTTTTTTTCACAGTCAAGCTTTCTATCAAATTTCCTAGCCAAGCTTTTTTCTTCAAAAGCCTGTTATTATCCCAGTTAAGGAACTATATATAGGAGTTGAAATTTTCATCAGATTGAGGAAATGTCAGCTCTTTCAGAGAATGGGTTTTTAGTAATCCATCTGGTAATGGTTTGAATTAAAAAAAAAAAAAAACTATGAGATTTCAAAATAAAAGACGAGATAAAAATATTTTAATCCTTTTCCATATTATTTTGACATAGTAGCATATTTAGTTAATAGAAGGTTTTCACCAGCAATTATAATTTCCATCAAGGGCATTTCTTATGCTCAAACTGTAATCAGTTTGGATTTGCTAGAGTTCACATCTCATCCTCTAACTTACCTACAAAGAACATTATGACTGAAATTTAAAACTTTCAAAATTGTCCTTGAAACTCTTTGCCCCTTCCTAAGAGAAGACATTCCCTTTAAAATTTGACCAGAAGCCTAACATGAACCCAAAGTTGGGAAAGCTTACCTCAAGGTTACATGGCCCATCAGTGACAAAATCAGGATTTGAACATAGGTTCTTCTGGTCCAAGGTCATGTACTGTTATCAGCAAAACACTGTCTTCTTTAGTTATCACCACCTCAGAAAATTTGCTTGGAAACAAACTTCTGACGCCTACCCTTGTAGACAACTATCCCAACTGTTTTCTTCATCTTAGTCTGAATGCATGTGGTGATTTCGAGTTCCTCTCTGCCCATACAGAAAGGAGCCTACGTTAGTGAATTCTAAGGCTATCCTTTTAACATTAACGTTAAAATCAATGAAAGACTAAAACTTCAATTTATGTTAACCCTTTTTGATAATATTTGGGTGCTTCTTAAGAACATTTTCAGACTAACACCTGGCTCTAATGTCTTTTATGTATTGAACCAATGTTACTGAGCCCTGATTGTGGGCCAGGCACTGTTCTGGGACTCGGAATGCCTCAGGGGGCAAAAGAAACACAAATCTCTTCTCCCATAGAACTTATGGTTTAGCATTAAAAATAGATAAAAAAGCAAACAAGATCCTTTGGATAGTTTTAACTAAAAAAACAATATGTACAACCTGAAATGAACGTAAGCTTGGGTATCAACTACACTTCAATTAAAAAGAAAGAAAGAAAATAAAAGAAGCCTAAAAAAAAAAGACCAACATGATCTGGCTTATATTTTCAAATGAGAATTCTGAGTGCCACATGGAAAAAAGGACTCGAAGGGGGTGGGGGGGGGGAAGGGGTAGAAGAAGAAAGACAAGTTGAAAATGTATTACAATAATGTAGGTGAGGGGTGGTGGTGGTGTGGACAAGGTAACAGCAGTAAAGGTGATAAGGAGGTTACGTTCAGGAAATATTTTGAGAATAGGACCAAGAGGGTTTTCTGGCAGATGGGATGTAAGGTATGAGATGAAGAGAGGATTCAAAGATGAGCCCAAGGATTCTGAATAAATGATTCTGCTTTCAATGAGAAGGAAATAGCGTGAAAGAAGCCAGTTTGGGGAGAAGCCTTGGTATACAACAGATTAAAAATAGTTAAAGATCTTGGAAGAGGCCAGTGACATGTGTCTTCATGTGTTTCGTAGAAGAGGCTATGTTCTTTGGATCTCTTTGCGGTGAGTTTGAAGACGACTCATGTTGACATCCAGATGTGGGCTCTAGTAAGGAGAATCAAAATCCTAAGAATTAGCATGAAATATTTGGCTTTCAAAGGCATTTATTCAGTGCCA